>NC_046666.1:37032920-37038489 GCF_010883055.1 Belonocnema kinseyi | reverse complement strand
CCAATTCATTTTTTATCTCATATGGAGTTAAACCCTTTAAATGAAAATGTTTGATTACCGCTCTGAACTCGTTTTTTTTTCATTTTTCTTAACGAACAATTTATTTTTTTTCAATTGGTTATAAAAACACGTAATCTCAGAAGATGTGGACTGTGACTGCACCATATATCTAGTCGGGAGTGGTGCTGACTGACAACAGATGATTTGGAGCGATTCGCGCGCCATCTGTTGGTCATTCTAAGGACTTATTGAACTACCCTCGTATATCTGAAATATTCAAAAATCTTTTCTAATTTTCTAAAGAATCCTATGAAATTTAGATTTATATAAAATTGAAATTAGACCGATAATACTTCTTTTCTTGTAAGCAATTTGAAAAACCTCTTTTTTATTTAGAAAACGACTACTGACTACTAAGTTTCTAAATATAATTTTAAAAAAAGTTGCCTATCTGCGGTAGGCCTTTATCAAATGAAATTGAAGAAACATTTTTCCTTCAAAAGGGCCGTTTGTAAACAGAGCCTTAATTAAAACAATACATAATTTTTGTCTAGCAAACTGACGTTATCCATATTTGCATCTTCACAAGCAGTGGAGAGAAACAAAAGGAATTATCAGTTGAAATGCAACATGATAATGCACTAATATCGTGAACGCAATTTTCATACTTCTATAGACTTGGCTTTTCTCATACTCGCATTAAGAGAGAAAATATATACGTTTCCTCGTTTCTAGTTCCATTCACGATCTCAGTGCAAGAATACTACTGGGTAATTAACTTACTCGAGCGTTGGTTCTTGATGAAGTAGAGCTGAAGGCGTTCCTTGAATGTATTCTCATTCACATAGTACTCGACACGAACTCTGAAACAAGAAAGGAAACGGTATCATGTCACTCTGTTTCATAATTTTCATTTTCTTAATACAAATCTCCCAACCTGTGGACAACCTAATTGGCACTAAAATCACGTTAACTTCAATTCAAAATTACCTCAGCCGGAACTTCATACTTACTCATTATATATTCAATCATTCCATGTCACCGAATAGAAAACAAATTACTACAAATGCAGTTCAGCAGAGGTGAAATACTCCGGACTTTATTGGATTAACTCTGTATAAATAATTAGTTTGGGTTACCTGAGATTAGGCTGGATTGCATAGAATTAGGGGAGATTGGGACTAAGTTGGCTATTTTTCTTTAAAGTCGTTTTATAGTAAAAAAAATGTCGTTTGAAGTTCTAGATATGGTTGGATTGACAATTTAGTTGGCTACACAATGTTACTGATGATTCTGAACTAGAATGAATTTATGAATTACTATAATTCAATCGCGCGTTCCGCGCAAAAAAGATACGGAGCACCAATCACGATCGAGCCAATTTTTTATTGGCTCGCGTGCCCCGCGCCACAGGCACTGAGCATCAATCACGAACAAGAAATTTGTTCTTATTGGGTCGCATATCCCAAATACCCTGGAGTAGCTTTCTACATTATTTTATTTCATTACAAGATTTATATTTATTATTATAAATTTTTAAATAAAATAAGAGTGGAGTGCAACAGGCATGGTGCACCAATCACGTTCGTGCAAAACCGAGCACACTAAATTTATTGTAATTAACATTAATAGAAAAATATGATTTATGGTGATCTGACTCACCGTCGTTTTATTCAAATCAAAATTAAATAATTCCAACTTCTTAA
Organism: Belonocnema kinseyi; assembly: GCF_010883055.1. NCBI lineage: Eukaryota > Metazoa > Arthropoda > Insecta > Hymenoptera > Cynipidae > Belonocnema > Belonocnema kinseyi. Next base: position 37,036,783 of record NC_046666.1, on the reverse strand, counting down.
TTTTTCACCCTTATCTAAAATAAAAGGGATTCCTTATAATGTAATGAAATAAACATATAGAAGAATCTGACTTCTAAGACTTTTTCAGTGAATGCAGGACTACAAGGAAGTTTCGATAAGCTTACCGCAAAACGCCAAGACACTTAGAATCAATACTCAGGAGTGAATATTAAATGATTAATTTTTTTTTATTACACCGAATTTCCTGTGAAAAAGTGCACCTCTCAAGATAATCTGAACTTAATTTTTGTTGTTAAAATAACATTTAAAACACAAACAATTTTAAAATCCAACAATTAACAAATATCTAAAACTTACAAGTTTACATTTTTCAAACTATGACTAATTATTCATAATTCCGAACTAAGACTGTTTTAAATTAAACGAAAATATATTGAGCGAGTTCAATTTAAAGATATTCTAAATCACACAATTTCAGATTAGGTAAATTTAGAAAAATTGATAATATTTTAATATAAATAAAAAACAGTTAAACTGATATTATTTCTAAATAAAAGTGTTTGACATTGAATAATTAAAAATAAAAATTTGGTTTGTCAGAACCTTTCAACGGAGAAATATTTCACAATAAAAATGTTAAAAATGGGACAATCTCGTTAGAAGGAAGTAGTAATTATATGATTTCTAATTTAAATAGTTATAAATTAAATAATTTTTTTTCAAATTGGAGAATCCATATTAATAGATTTACGAGTATGTGAAAAATATATACATATCAAAAAATTGTTTATGGTCGTAAATATTTTTGTAACCCTAATGTTTTTTCTACAAAATAACATATTTCCGGTAAATCAGACTTTAAAATTTGTGTATAATTTGCAATAATAATAAATTGTTCAATCAATTATTTTTTATAAATTAAATTAGTTTTAACTCACTCTAAGTGCAAAGTAAACAAAAAGTTGACAGTAAAAAAACTCAATCTCCAACATTATTCAAAGATAATATTATTAAATTTGATAATGAATTGTTTAAACAATTAAATTGGTTAGAAATAGTAAACTATTATTTTACTCTAATTGAAAATTGCACAAAAAGTGAAATTTTTTCGAAAAACGGAGATTTTATATCATTGTTCTATGAGAAAATTGCCCCACAAAATATAACAAATTGCTTAAGAAAAATTTGTGTGAACATCTAGTTAATATCAAGTAGTATTATCAAGTAGTATTATCAAGTAGTATTTTATAGATTAGAAACAATTTGTATTTAAATATATGCAAAAACATCATAATTCTGAATAAAATAGACAACACAATTCTTTGTTGGGAAATATGTTATAAATTTGATAGGGATTTACACCACTTGCAAATATATTATTTTACAATAAAAAAATGTTGAGCGATTGCATGAAAATCTGAAAAAAACGTCTCCAGTGCATACTAAAACAACCCTAATAGCGAAACATGAAATGCAATAAGATAAATTAAGTACTAGAGCTGAAGAGAGGACATGAAAACTTTAGGCGAAGTTAAGAGTTAAGAGAAGGAAAGGAAGAAAAGTTAGCGAAAAAGTGCTTGAAAGAGGTGGAAGAAAGGAGAGGGAGGGCAATATAAATTACAAAATTGAAATTGAGAAAAAAATGCGTGAGAAGGATGTAGGAGATGAATGGAAGATCAAAGAAGCTCGCAAAAGAATGTGGTAAAGAGTCTAAGGGAGGATGAAATGGTTAAGGAGTGGATGAAGGAGTTGAAGCAAACTAGAGGGGTGAATGAAAAAGAATCCTATAAGAGAAAGTGGTGAATATTCTAGGAGAGAATTAAATGAGAAAGGAGTAGATGAAGGAGTTGTAGCGTGCCAGAAGGGTAAATAAGAAAAAAGGAATCATGGAAACATTCATGGAAAGGATTAAGTAGAAGAATGGAAAAGAAAGAAAGCTGGCAAGAGAATGTGGTAAAGATTCTGGGAAAGGATAGAATGGGTAATGAATGGATGCAGAAGTTGTTGCGGGCCAGCAGGGTGTATGAGAAAAAAGGAAACATTAAAGCATTTACAGGAATAATGTAGCAGAAGAATAGAAGAAAAAGGAAACTGGCTAGAGAATGTGTTAACGATTCTAGAGGAGGATGGAATGGGTCCGTCAGATTGCCGAGGCCCAAAGGATTATTTTTTATTCTTCTGTAAAATGATCTCCTGATTCCAAACTTGTGTAGCAGAACTCTGGTAAATGTGACGATCTCGAGATATTCGCAATTAATTATTTTTTTTATAAACGTTTAATTTAACATTTAAAATTTTTAAATTTTAAAATTTTTGTTCTCCTCCTGTTAAACAAGCTCATGAGAAACAATAACTGTTTCGGTGTTTTCTCACTCCGACGAATATTTATTGTACAAAATTAATAAACGTGTAAGATAAGTGATAAAAAATACTTTTATCAATAATCAAAAAATTATTTCACGGATGGAAAAAAAGTGAGGATATTTTGAAAGTGCCAACTGAAATACACAATTCTGTAATGAACACTGTTCCTCTAAAGTTAATAATTTGCAAGACAACAGAGATTTTTCCATTTTTCCTTTTTTCTCATTCAACCCTGTGGCTCGCGCAAACTCTTTTATCGATTTGTCGCTAATTCAATTCACACATAGAACCTTTACTATATTCTTTGGCCAGCTTCGTTTATCTTCTTTCCTCAACTGCACCCTTCCGGTACATGGTTCCATGTTTTCTTATTTCTCATTCGCCCCTTTAGCCAGCTCCAACTCCTTGATCCACTCCTAACCCATTCTCTCCTCTCTTAGACTCTTTAAAACATTCTCTAGCCAGCTATCATTATCTTCCATTCTTCTATGCCATTCTTCCCGTAAATGCTCCAATGTTTCCTTTTTTCTCATTCACTCCTCTGGCCCGCTCCAACTTCGACATCCAATTATTATCCATTCTACCCTTCCCTAGAATCGCTACCACATTCTCTTGCCAACCTTCTTTCTTTTTCATTATTCTCCTTAATCCTTTCCGTAAATGCTTCAATGTTTCCTTTTGTCTCATTTATCTCTCTCGCCTGCTAGTCCAGATGCCAACCCTATTTCCGCCGGATCGGCGAGGTCCAAACGATTGTTTTTTGATCCTTCTGTAAAATGATTTCCTGATTCCAAAACCGCGTAGCAGAACTCTGGAAAATGTGCCGTTGAAAATTTTGTTCCCCTCCTGTTAGATAAGCTCATGAGAAACAATAGTTGTTTTGATGTTTTTTCGCTCCGACGAATATTTATTACACAAAATTTTATCATGTTACAACAAATAATAATTTTTCATTAAGTGAATTAATATTAGAGACAAAATTTCTGGAAAACACCATACTCACATACTTGATAAATAAAAGTTTATCCGAAATGATCATCAAATTGTTTAAATTTATGCAAATTGGGACGATTGTTCAATTTGTTCACTTTGAGTAAATGTAATTCTTTTCAAAAAAGATATAAAGGTATGAAGATTAGTGTACTCATTCTGTATAGCAGTACTAATATTCTGGTATAAGCGAAAATTTCACAATTTAAATATAAGGACCCACACAATTGTTTAAACTTTAAGCGTCTATTTCTTTTCGACTTGTGGTAGAAAGACGTTTTTTATTCCTTGAAAAGTTATTAAACTCTAATTTTTTCTGGAGGATGACAATAGGCCCCTAGAACCAAAGGCGTAGGGGCCTTAGATGCTATGCAAGGGTTACTAGGGCGCACTGAAGCTGTATCACAGAATTCGACAACGTAAAAACAAATCATTCTTTCTGTCACAGAATTAATATATACCAAATTACAACTTTTTAAACAACAATTGTATATTCTAAAAGTTTCATTGTGAACTTTGTGATTTTATTTATTACTTATAGTTCACTT
>NC_046666.1:36937970-37032820 GCF_010883055.1 Belonocnema kinseyi | reverse complement strand
TTAAACAGGACGATTTTAACGACTCTCGGATATGACGTAGTCGTAAGTCGACCCTTACATTATCTTGTATTTTCCATAACAGTTTCGTGGCAACTATGAAAGGGAGCGGTCTTTTATATACTCGGTTTGGGAAAAAGCAAAATAGAAAATTTTCAATTTGGTATAAATGCACTTTCTTAAAATTGTGCTTCGATCTGCAGATACTAAGAAATCCGGAAACGTACTTAAAGATAAGTAATTCATAGCAATTCATTATAATTTCACGATAAAAGAAAGAAAACAAAGGAAATTTAAACCTACAAACTAAAAATAACGCCGAGATTTCTTTGGTCACGGTCTGAGAAGACGGCCGGATACTAACTACCATATATCACAACGCTGCTGAAGGCTGGTGACCTTCTCATCATGAAAACAAAAACACAAACCCAAGACGACTCTCTCGGTTCCAGTTCTACCTCCCCCCCTCTCCCAGCCCTCCCTTATTAACTGAAGTTTTTGGTGACGTTAGAACTACAATCTCCACCATATGACGATTTGATACTTAACTTTGACATGATTTCGACTCAGAAAATGGCGAAGTATGCCAGGACAGGAAAGTATGGTGGCAAATAGTTAATAAAAAGAGTGTCAGTAGAGTGAATGACGCCTGAAACAAAGACCTTGGCTACTAATGGACCCAAGTGGGGAACCTTACATAACGACTTCGTGGTATTCTTCGCTTGGGGTGATTGCTAGAGAGATTGATCAGCAACCTGGGTCGGAGTAGTGTTGTGGAACGAACGTGTTATTTACTTAAATAGCACGAGAATTCTGGATCAATCTGAAAAATCTCTATCCCTTCCACACAATACTCCTTTCCCCTACCGAGCGAGTCATGCCTACCCCGAAAGGGAAATGGCTTAATGGTGTAATAATAATAATAAAGTGAACTATAAGTAATGAATAAAATCAATAAGTTCACAATGGAACTTTTAGAATAATAACAGTTTTTAAAAAGTTGTAATTTGGTATATAATAATTCTGTGATGGAGTGAATGATTTGTTTTTACGTTGTCGAAATGTGTCATACAGCTTCAGTGTGCCCCCGTAACCCTTGCATAGCATCTACGGCCCCTACGCCTTTGGGTCTAGAGGCTACCAGCCATGTGCGCGCCTTGGCCTGCTGCCCAGTTTACAGCCTCACTAATCGGCCTATTGTCATCCTCCAGAAAAAATTAGAGTTTAATAACTTTCCAAGTAATAAAAAAACAATGAATTAATTGATATGACTGAATTAATAGTATTATAATTTTAAAAAATTTTCTGTTTTCATTCCATCTTTCTACCACAAGCCGAAGCAGAGATAGGTGATTAAAGTTTAAACAATTGTGTGGGTCCTTATATTTAAATTGTGAAATTTTCACTTATACCGCAATATTATTACTGCTTCACAGAATGAGTACACCAATTTTCATACCTTTATCTCTTTTTTGGAAAGAATTACATCAACTCAAAGTGAATAAATTAAACAATCATCCCATTTTGCATAAATTTAAACAACTTAATGATCATTTCGGATAAACTTTCATTTATTAAGTATGTGAGTATAGTTTTCTGCAGAAATTTTGTCTCTAATATTAATTCGCCCAATGAAAAATTATTATTTGTTGTAACGTGATAAAATGACTTATAACAGAAGCTCTGTTATCTTACAATTTATTCACTTTAGAGGAACAATGTTTATTACAGAATTGTGTATTTCAGATGGCACTTTCAAAATATCCTTACTTTTTCCATCCTTGAAATAATTTTTTGATTATTGATGAAAGTATTTTTTGTCACTTATTTTACACGTTAATTAATTTTGTGTAATAAATATTCGTCGGAGCGAAAAACACCGAAACAACTATTGTTTATCATGAGCTTGTTTAACAGAAGAAAAAAAAAGTCAAAAATGTCAAATTTTAAATGTGTAATCAAACGTTTATAAAAAAATAATTAATTGCGAATATCTCAAGAACGGCACATTTGCCAGAGTTCTGCTACACGGTTTTCGAATCAGGAGATCATTTTACATTAGAATCAAAAAACAAGCGTTTGGACTTCGCCGATTCGACGAAAATAGGGTTAACGTCTAGACTAGCAGGCGAGAGAGATAAATGGGAAAAAAGGAAACATTGAAGCATTTGCGGGAAGGATTAAGGAGAATAATGAAATAGAAAGAAGGCTGGCAAGAGAATGTGGTAGAGATTCTAGGGAAGAGTGGAGTGGATAAGGATTGGATGAAGGAGTTGGAGCGGGCCAGCGGAGTGAATGAGAAAAAAGGAAACATTGGAGCATTTACGGGAAGAATGGCATAGAATAATGGAAGATAATGGTAGCTGGCTAGAGAATGTGTTAAAGAGTCTAGGAGAGGATATAATGTGTTGGGAGTTGATAAAGGAGTTGGAGCTGGCTAGAGGGGCGAATGACAAAGAAGAAAACATGGAAGCATGTACGGGAAGGATGTAGTAGAGGAAGAAAGATAAAGGAAGCTGGCAAAAGAATATAGTAAAGGTTATAGGTGAGAATTGAATAAGCAAAAAATCGATAAAAGAGTTTGCGCGAGCCAAAGGAGAGAATTTAATGGGCAAGGAGTGAATAAAGGAGTTGTAGGGTTTAGAGATGCGAACGAGAGAGAAGGAAACGTGGAAGCACGTACGGGAAAGATGTATGACAGGAATGGAAGATAAATGAAGCTGGAAAGAGAATGCCGTAAAGATTTTAGGGGAGGATGGAATGGGATGAACTCCATGACTTCCATGTAGATGAAGTGGTTGGAGAGGTGGCGAAAAAAGAATGAAATGGAAGAGAAGAGAAAATAAAAGAAAAAGGAAACAGAAGTTGTTTAAAGTAGAAGTGCAAAGATATGTACTCATAAGTAATGATTCTGTAATAGTGTTAGGGGACGCATTATGAATAAAGAAGTTTTCTTTTCAATAGTAGCAAAATTATGCCATTTAAAAAAATTGTCAAATTATTTTAACAGCAATTAATCAAATAAATAATAGTAATTCTTCAAATACGATAGTAATTACTACCTTTAATTCAAAAAATAAATAATTTGTATAAGACAAATTAAGAATAATATACTGCAATGGCTGAGCGGATTCTAAGATAAAGGTCAAGTAAATTACAGGAATATACTTGTTTTATTTCATTCTCATTTTTATTGGTTTTCATCATTACCATTGGATTAGAAATCTAGTTTCTATTTTTAAAACCATAAATGCGTTGGTGTTCTTCGAAATAGCTTTGCGTGACGTCACAAATGTCGTTCGTGGTTGTTTCTAGTTCAGCAACTTGTTCTTTGACCTACATGCTTCCCTTAAATTGACATATACACTCACACTATTGTTCCCTTGCAAAATTTTTAAATCTAAGTTATTTCCTGAATTCAATTTGTGGGTCGAAATCTAAAAGTTGGAATTATTCAATTAAAATTTTTGGTTTTTAACAGAATTTCAGGGGAACATAAAAGAGTTTAAAAAAATAAAATTATTTATAATAAGTGTAAAATAATAGAGAAAGTTCTAAAAAATTTAAACTATACATAAAATTTCCTTATTTTTAATTTGTGTGATACATATTTGATTTAAGTCGCTAAAGATATTTCTTGGTATCGAAAATATAGATTTACTATTGTGTTTATTTACAATATAATTAATAAAATAAGTAACTATAGAATTATTAAAATTATTTTTAATTTAAAAAAGTTTGCGGTCCGCGTAATTATTCTTGTTTTTTTTTGTCTTGCGCAGTTTCTAAATTAAAGTTTATAAAATTGATATTATTACGAAATCCTTGGATTTCATAGTACGGGCATCCCAGTTGAAAAATTTAACGTAGGCTATCGATTTTCTTTCCTTTTTGGTATCATATAGTCTCTGAGGCAGAAACGAATGTGTTCGCAAGGTTTTTTGTTCAATTTTCAATATTTCGGCAAACATTTTCTATTGAAAATTGAACTTTATTGCAATAAATTTTATCTCTGATATTATTGATCGAAATAGAAGAGAACCTCTAGAGAAATGTACGCAGAAAGTGTTGAAATAAAATAAAATTTACCGAAATATTTATTTTTTAGTTTTAATAAAGAAGTTTTAATTGTGGGTTTTCAATTCTAAGCAACCGGGAAATTAAAAACGAAATAAATAAATGTCAAGTTCAAAGAGGCCTCTAGTTAACTATTAAACATCTAAAACTTTTTTTTGATATTTTTGGAAATAACATTCTCAAAATTTTCCAGTTTGACAAAGTAGGTATTTCTAAAGATTTTAGTCTTCTATTTGGTTTAAACTGATTGGAATTGCTAAAAAATGTTTAATATAAGTTTAAATTGTTTCTATGAGATGCTCACTCATTTTAGTGAAAAAATGTAAAAAAATGTATTTGTTATAAACAAATTAAAGAGGGAAAATCCTTTTTTACAGATAAAATATATTAACTAAACATTAACTTTATTTTAACAATAATTTCCAAATTTAAGGAAGAAAACTTCACTGTTGATTTGATTATGATTATATCTTCCATAATCCATTCGTGTTAAAAGAAGCAAAATTTGTAATTTTTTGATAAAATTATTTAAGCGAAAAAATGTGTACCTGCTGGTAAATTATCCACGGAGATCATTGCAGGTATGCTGATATCTAATATAGTTCAAAAAATTCTATTGTTAAAAAAATGGCTGATTTTGCATTTTTTAAATAAATATGTTTAAATAATTACTATTTTTACCGCAAAGCAATATGGTGTTAATTCGTGCATAACATTTTGTAGTGATTTAAAAAAAATGATTATGTAGTAATTCATAATAAAATATTACTTTCGCGTTTATTGGTACGAAACTTTTATGACATACCCGATTTCCAGTGAAAAGAGCTAACATGCCAGACTATTATTTTAATATTGTAAATATTCGTTGAAATCCGATAGGTTTTTTACTAATAATAAAAATTTTAGACGTTAATTTCCGACAAGAATTAATTATGAACTTTATTATGTAAAGCGAAAATCATTGAAATTATGTCTAATTATTGGGTTTTGAAAATATAAATGTAAAATGAAATAAATCAAAATAACCTAAACTTGCCGAAAAATGATAGACAATGTTGCAAATCTAATAATTTGTTATTGTAAATACCAATAATTTGCATCGAAAAAGGTTGCAATAGAATAACAAAAAGTTGTTCGGAAATCTAAATATGCATAATCTAATAATTTTGGTTTAAAATAAACAATTTTGCACATTTGTTCGAACTAAAATGAGTTTTGTTTTAAAACACAAGTTTTTGGTGTGAATCGAAAATAATGAAAATAAAAAATTTTAAAAATTTAAATATTTGTAATCTTTCAAATCGAATAATTTTCTATTGGAAATAACTATTTTCTTTATTAAAGGCCGCAAGATTCTTTTATATTTTGACAAATGTAACGCGGGTTCGAAATAATAATGAAAAAAATGGACAAAATTCTAAAAAATAGGGATTATAAGATATTTTGAGAAAAATAGGGAAAAAAGGGATACCCCCTCATATTTAATTTATAATCTTTGACCTCTCACCTCTGAGCTTTGACCTCTGAGTCTCTACTTCTGAGCTATGACCTGTGACCTTTCATGGAATACGAAATCCTTTAATTCTCTTCTTTCGAAAAAAAAATTGGAATAACTCCCCAATGTACTTTCTTATTATTTGTTTAAAAAATAATTTTAATTCTGGAAAGTATTGTTCTCTCCTGAAAATTTGTGTCTATGACAGTTTAAATGTGATTATAAAATTATTAGGCGTTTTTAATGAAAAATAATAAAAAAATGAAGTGAAGTCAGTCAAAGAATCTAATTAGGTAAAATAGCAACATAATTGCCCTAATATCGTGAAATGAGTTTTCCAATAGGCGTGCCAAATGTGATTGAGCACATGAAAGCCACGCAATGAAAAACTAGCATGCCTCAAATGAGTGTTTTGTTTCCCTTATTGGAAAATTCACCACGAATTTCCTCTTTTAGTCCATAAATTGGTTCCTTCAATCAAACACCAAAGTCCATCAGATAAGGTCGATGGGCATTAATCATGAGTAACGACCCGGAAGCATATCTAACATCTCCGATTGATAAAAATATTGTCAACATTATATGCTGTTACGCCTTCAGAAATATAATTAACTTACTTGATCGCAAACGAAATAATAAATAGCACACCATCTCGTTAAAGTCAGAGAAGGGCAAAATAGTATTATAATTAAAAACATATATTTATTGGAGGGAAGTATGTATAATATAATAGTTAGTTTATTTTCTTTTGTATTATAAAACATTTATATTAATATTTACATGTATATTTTTGTACTTAATTTTATAAAGTAATTAAGTTGGCTGCAAAACTTCAGTATGGAAATTCGTTTACTTTTTTTGAATACCATAAATTCCAAATTTTAATTAATTAAGTCTTAATTTATTATACTCAGTGCAGCTACATACTATTTTTCTTGAAAAAAAGTAAAAAAATGACGTATTGAAACCGTAGTAGTGAATTATTTTAAATGCAAAAAATTTCTGAATGTGTATTGAGAATGTGAGTATTTTTTTTATTCAAAAGAATTCAGTGAAATTGATATGAGCTAATGGCAAAGTACACAAAAAAATTCATGTGAATTAAAAACAATTCGGAAATATAAAAAAAATGCATCGAATTCATTAAATCTAATTAAAGAATTTAAGGTTAGTATAGAAGACTTCAGGATGAATTAAATGAAAACTAAAAAAAATACAATGAAGTAAGTGGAATTAAATAAATTTAAAAGAATTTAAATACATAAAAAAATTTAAGAGAATTCTCAAGAATTTAAAATAATTAAAAATAATTCAGGATAATTTTATAAGAATTTGGAGTTAATTTAAAATGAATTTAAATAAAGTGCAAACAAATGTTTTGAACATCTCTTAAATTCTCTGAAATTCTACAAAATGCTTCATTTTCTGCGAATAAATTCTTCAAAATTCATTAAAATATTATAAAACTTTTTTAATCTATCAGACTCACAAAGATCCATGGAAATCTATTAATATTTTTAAATGTCTTAAAAATTCCTTAGAATTTTTGTATCCTAAAAGATTTTAAATGCTTTAAAATCTTATCAAATTATTGAAATAAAACTAAAAAATAAAAAATCTATAGATTATTTTTAAATTCCCTAAAATATTTTAAATTCTGGGAAATATTTAAATTTTATTTTAAATAAAATATTCCGAATCCTGCGAAATATGAAATTATTGAAATCAATTAAAAACTTCATTATATATTTTTAAATTCCTTAAAATATTTGAAACCCTCTGAAATCTGTTGAAATCTCGGGAAAATTTGCAAAACTTTTCAAAATGTCTTGGAATTTTGTTAGATACCCTAAAGTATCTCTAATTCTGAAAAATCCTATTAAATCACTAAAATAAATTGAGATTTCTTGGAATATTTGGAAATGCCCTAAAATACTTAAAATCCATTAAAATATTATAAAATCCCGTAAAACTCTTTTGAATCTGATTATCGGAATTCTAGAAATTTCCTTAAACCCCTATTGGTATCCCCTAAAATATTTAAAATGCTTTGAAGTCCCATTACATTATTAGAAGCAATTAAAATTTCCAAGGCATATGAACATTTCTTAAATATTTGGTATCAATCCTTTATTTTACGGTTCAAATATTTTGGAATCTTTTGTAATTCCATGGATTTGAAAGCCTTGCAATTTAGCAATGCTTTTAAAAATTTCTAAAAATGTTCAAACGCGTGTTAAAATATTATAAGATTCCATAAAAAAATTATGAAATCTGAATTGCGAAATTTTAATAAATTCTTTAAAACTCCATAGAAATTTCTTTAATCTTTAAAAATTCCATGGATTCTTTTAAAATACACCAAAATATTTTAAATTCTTTGATATCTCTTCAAACTTTCAGAAGATCTGGAAAACTCCTTAAAAAAAACAAAAAAAAAACATAAAATCCTTTCAAATCCTTTCAAATTTTTTAATTCTATGGACAATTCTTCAAAATTTTTTCAAGTAACACGAAATATTTGGAATTTCTGGAAAATTTTGAAATAATTCAAAAATGCTTTTCAGTCTTTAAAATAACCTAAAAGATTTAAAATACCTTGATATCTTTTGAAATCTCTTAAAATTTTTAAAGTTGTTTTCTACAGAGCTTCTGCCATTATAAAATAAAGGGTTAATGCAAAAATTAAATTTAAATATTCCACTTCAATTCTATTTTTTCCTCTAAAGCAAAAAATTTGCAGATAAGAATCTCCGTTTTAAAAATTCTCTAATTGAACAACTCTGATACTAGATTCATGATAATAAGTAGTAGTATGGGATCATAAAATCAAAATCGTTCAGTAGAAAGAGACTGTCTATAAGCCCAAGTCACGTATCGCTTGGATTGTAGGTACAGATCGTTGACTAGTGTTCCCCTCTGGAATACAAAATCGTGAAAAGCTCACGGAAGATCGAAAAGAACTCCATTGGTTCAAATACTCTGGGGAAACATACAAAATTTCTTTAAAAGTATTTGACCAAAGAGCAACTCGTCTTCGAAACTTCCTTCAAAATTTACATTCCTTTTTAGTCTGAAAGAAAAATATCCTTCAAAAATATTTGTAAAAATCATTCTATGCAGAATCGCTACATCTGATTACCTCATACCAGCAAGTGCTTTTTTCTCTTCGCTGATTTCTTTCTTAACTGTATCCTCTGATATTCTTATTTTTCGAACCACTAGTTGTATCTTCTTTTTTATTCATTTCGAATATTCACCGTGTTTAACTTTAAAAAAATTTCTATTCCCTGTACTTACTTATCTTACTTTTGCATATCACCAGTATCCTTATGTTCTGTCTCACCTCATTCTCAATAATAAAATAGTCTGTTACTATACCCCCCTCCCCTCTCCAAGGTTTGACTATATTCTCCTTCTTCATCATCTCCTATTTTCCTGTTTAAGATAAGGCATCCCAATTCCTCTAACATATACATTAATCTCCTACCTTCTCTATTCACTACATTTTCATTAGAATTTCTCCTAGTCCCCACCTTTTCTTCTCCCATTTCTTTTCCCCTCTTTCTCCTATTCTTCGTCTATTATTCGCTTAACCTCTTTTTTCTTTTCTTTCACAGATATCTCTTCCATATCTCGATTTATAAATATAAACCTACTATATTCTGCCTCTCCTCTCCTATCCTTATCTCTTCTTTCGTTTATCCTACATTTCAATCTTTTAAACCATATCATACTTTTTTGTACCATTAAATCTTTCCTTATTCCCATCACTATCTCTCTCACTTCTCAGCCCGTTTTACTTATTTCTTAGCAACTAGTACCTGCCACCTGTATCCTCTCACTAGCCTTTTCTTTATTTTCTTCCACTTTCTTTCATATTGCCACTCTTAGTTATCACGACAACTTCTAACTGCACTTATTTCTTCATAAACTTTCTTCCTTTCTAAGCCAGCTAGATTCCAGTAACAAATTCACCATTTTCGCTTCTTTATTTCCTTTTCCTCCCCATGACCTCTTAATTTTCTCCCGTCAATGCCTGTCTCACCCAATCCCTATTTCTCTCGCATTTGAATAAATCTTCCCTCTCATTATGTCAATCCTACTATAAGTCTTCTATCTATATTTCCTCATACTTAACCCACTTCCTTTTCCCTTAACTTTTCCTCATCTGCTATTTTTCTTAACTTATACTGAATGGATACTTCCATATACATAACGTCCTTTTCTTTTTCATCACTTTCTCTCCTTCTATCCTTCCTGCACTTCTCACTTTCTATACCTCTGGCCTTTCTCTGTGCCCTCTTGTACTTCTTCAACTTCTTTTTTAGTTCCTTTTCCTCTAATCTTAAAATTGTAATTACTATATTCTTTTTTCACTTTCTATCTTCTTTCTTATAATTTCCTGTCGTTATCCATATTTTCGATCTCCACTTCTTCGAACACGCAGCTTAAGCTTTATATTCCCCCCATCGCACTTTCCAACTACTCTACATTTTTATGAAACTCTTTCTGATTTTCCTGTCTGTTAAGGCTCAACTCTATTTCTAGCTTTCTTTCTTGTTTTTCTTTGTCTTGCCTGCTTCTCATCTCCCGTCTCTTCCTTTTATTGAATTCTTTAATCGATCTTCCGATTTTCTTCCACAATCTGTTATTCTCTAATTTTCTTCTATATAATAAGTTTCTCCTATAGTGTTACAAAGGGGTGGAAGAAAAGGGAAAGTGGGCTATAGAGTTAACGAAATATGCAGTAGAAAGAAGATAGTTTTTTATTGGTCGAGAGATAAATGAAGAAGAAAATACAGACTATGAAGAAATTAAAAAAGAGATAGTGATAAGCAGGAAATAGAAAGAGGGACAAGGATAGTTGAATCAATATACAAGGTTTGAGAAATATAGTATAACTAATAGATTAGAAAGTGATGAAAAGAGGATTGCTAACATTTTTGGAAAGCCGATGGAGAGAGAAGAGCTGGGAAAAAACAGATAGATGAAAAATAGCAAATTTATTAAAACAACCACTGTTTTGGGGGAAGGATAGGAATACAAAAAAAAGTGTATGTGCATGGGTAAAGGAAATATAAGAGTATGTATCGGATGGTCGTATGAGAGAAAAAAGAAGAGAGTGGAAGATTGCAAGATAATGTTAGGAACATTTTAGAGAAGAAGATACTATGATAAAAATATATTAAGGAGGCGAAAAAAATCTACAAGGGTAAAGAAGAATAATGGAGGGTAGGAAAAAGAAAGTAGAAATGATGATTGGAAAGGAAAGAAGGAGAAGAAGAAAGCAGAAGTCACATAGAAGCATAAGAATAGCTGAAATTGTAAACTAAAATTGAGTCAAATTCAAATAGAATGAGATATGATTGTACTAAGGCGACGTATTTTAAATGAAGAAGAAAAAGTCTACCTCATCCAAGATCCGATTATAAGTCTGAAAAAATGTATAAAGGGAACTAAATCAGGAAATACTTTGTCCCTGTAGGGGCTGCTCAATCCCTATCTTTTCTGATAAAAGCGATCGATTAATCTCGCGAGGTCTTCAAGGAACAGAAGCTTCCTTCGCTCAATTGATCTTCACCGAGAGATTAATTACCTTTGCTTGAGACCAGCGGATTCGCCAAGAATCTCATATATGAGGAAAAGGAAAATGTCGAATCTGTGAGGATCCAGACGAGTATACATTATACACACCCTTGTTCGACTTCCATCGAAATTCCGATTCTAGAAATGTCGGATGCATAAAATATAGTTAGGTTGAAACTGCATTGAGAACCTGTCGAGCTCTCGCTCTGCATCGTATTTAACATTTATGTCCAAATAAGCTTTTACGTTTCTGATCGTTTCAAAGATGCTATTTTGACACCTTTCTAGTACGTGAAAGCAAGTCAGAACAAAGAAAAGTTGTAGGATTTTAGGATGAAAGAATTTAAAGATAGCATTTTCTACTAAGAAATGTAAGCAAGAGTTTAAATTTTCATATAAAACTTTCTTTGAATTGTTTTGTTAATTTTATTTTGAGCGCGGACGTTGCAGCAAGGCCCTTGGTTGATTTCAGCGAGGCATCATGGCGTGCCGCACAGTGAGACACAACTGGATATTTTTTGACAAATCAGTCTCTAGACCGTAATTTTTATCGGATTTAGACGTTTTTAAAAAAATCCAACTACTGAAATTGCATGAACGTGCAATTGTTTCGTCGGAAATTAATCTGTTCTGGCTTAGGGTTAAACCATTTGGTTAAAAATTCATCTTTTTCGGTTGATTTTAAATAAAATGGTTTTAGGTTGAAATATTATTTTTTTTTGCTTGAAAAATTAATTTTTTTGAAGTGGATTAACTTCCTTAAAATCTAAACTATTTTATTAAAAAATTCAAAAGAAATGTATTTTTTTGTGGAAAATTGATCTTTTATATCAACAAAATCAATTAGTTGGTGGAAATTTCGTCCATTTTTTTGATTGAACAAGCAAGTTCCTGGTAAGAAATTTATTTGCTTTCGCGAAGAATGGAACTATTTCATTGAAAATTTAAATTTTTTGTTGAAGACCAATTTTTTCAAACTGAAAATTTAACCACACCATTTATGATTCAAAATTGATCCTTTGAGTTGAGAATTGATCTTTTCTAGTTAAAAATTGAAATACTTCTTCAAATATTTGTCCTTTGTGGAAGAAATTTAATCTTCTTGGTTGACAATTCGTCTATTGAGTTTTTACAATTCATTTCTTTTGGTGAAAGTTTAACTACTTTTTAAACAACTGCATCTGTTTTGTAAAAAATTATCCTCTTTTTGTTGAAAATTGATCTTTTTATTGTTAAAAGTCGAACTATTTGCTTATTTAGTCTTTCTTTTAGGTAGCAAATTATTTTTTTTTGCGTAAAATTTTACTTCTGCTAGAAAATTCGACTATTCGGTTGAAAGATAATGTTTTTTTAGCTGAAAATTAATCTATTTTTTTGAAATAAGCATCGGTGAGTTTTACGTGATTTAATCAGTTTATAAAAATTGTTCCGCTGGTTAATAATTGTTGTCAATTTGGAAAGTATCATAGGAAAGAATCATCGGAAGGACATGATCAGTCGATTTCTTAAGTTCTTAAGTTAAGTATGAAATTGTGTAAACAAATTATAATTTTTATAGATATCAAAAGTATCATAGCGAAAAGTCGTCACAAAGTCATTCTACTCTGATTCCATAAAAAGGAAGCCTATTTGTTGTAAAGTACCTAAATTCTAAATTTTTTTCGGAAAATTATTTAAATTATTTATAAATTTCGCTTATTTCTTTTAAAAAACTCTAAATTTGTTTATATAAACTTTTTATACGATTGCCAAACAGAATTTATTTTTAATTAATCGCAATTAAACATTTATTTATGTTAAAGATATTATATTTATAATTTTTATGTTTTTACAATTGAAAATTGTATCTAGATAGTTTTAGCATAGATATAAGACCTTGTTTCACGAATCTAATAATCTTTAGAAAAATGATAATTTTGAAAAGGAAAAGATGTCAAGTTTTGTTGTTAAATAAAAATTAACAACATTTTTTTATAAAGAATTCATAATATATCAATCTTTTCGAAATTCAAAAATCCTTTTTTCAGTATAAACTTCCAAATCGAATGAATAGTTTAGGCTCAAACTTGATTTGTTCACAGTAACTTTTTTGTCCCACTTTGAGCTCGGACTCCCCGAGCGTTTAAGTGAAATTAGTCAGTCATGGTCCGGCGCTCCCAATTATTTTATCTGTTTTATCGCTTGATGGTTCTCTATTTTCAGGAAACTTAAACAAATAGCGAAAAATATATATTTATCAAGGTCTTAGGAAGAAGAAAAATATAGAATCGCCATCGGTCCATCATAATAAAAGTAATTATGGTTTGATTCATATAGTATCATTAGTCTCGTTTGGGAGATTATGATATTAGAAGAATGATAAACGACCTGCCTGTTTAAATCCAACATTGGTTATGCAGAGGTTATCAACATTAATAACATCGTAATTAGTATTTATATCAAAATTTGAATTTGATTTTCTGATCACCTTTAAAAAATTATTTTTATACTTTGCTGGTACTTAAAAGCAAGTTGATTAAATAAACGACCTATTTACGATTTCAATTTTGTTTAAAGGTTTTTTTGAAGTTTTCGCCTAAATTTGATTATGAGTGCAGACGATGGAGAACAACCGAGGTCTGACCATAGCAGGAAATACTATTGCACACTCGGGGTTCCCTGGAGTTTCAGTGAAATCAGTCAGTTTTGGTCCAGCGCTCCACATTAGTGCATCTGTTTCATTGATTGATGTTTCTCTCTTTTTAGGAGAAATAAAGAAATAAAGAAAAGGAAAATTTATTTCACAGGGTCTCAGGAACAACGAAAATATAGAATTAGTCTGGATTGGGAGATTATGATATAAAGAGAATTATGAACAGAGAATACGATATCCTGGTTAGATAAGGACCATCCCGTGCAGAAATCTCAGTCCAGGTCGGATCCCGATCGGGAATCCTGGTCGGGGCCAGGCCGCGCATGAAACACACGCCCAGATCGGGGCCAGGTCGGGACACCCGATTGG
Source organism: Belonocnema kinseyi (assembly GCF_010883055.1). NCBI lineage: Eukaryota > Metazoa > Arthropoda > Insecta > Hymenoptera > Cynipidae > Belonocnema > Belonocnema kinseyi. Next base: position 37,018,661 of record NC_046666.1, on the reverse strand, counting down.
GAAACCCGGTCGGTGCCCGATCGGTACATGATGAGTCTCATTATAATCCATTCATGAATTTCACAAATGGAGTTTTAATATAAGTAAACACGAAACTATCGAATAGTCCTCTCCTTTCGAAGGTCACCTTAATATTTTGAATTTCCAATACAGTTATTTTAAGTTAAAATTAACGTACAATAGGCACGAAAAGAAAAGGTTTCAGAATACAAAATTGAATTATGGTTTTGAAAATCGTAAAATTATTGTGGATGGTATCAGTTTCGAGGAAAGGGTTTATTTTGTATGATAAAATGGTTGATAACCAGAAATATTTTAAGCAACAATTTTAATTTCTTGAAAAAATGTTGCCTATGAAACTTTTTAACAAATTAGAAAGTTTTTTCGCAAAAAGATTCCCTAAAATTTGACATTTTCGAATGCTTTCAAAGAAAATCATCGGGAAATAAGCTATGATTTACGATCTATTAACATTTTACTGAAAATATATTCAATTTTCTGTCAATTGCATTACTTCTTGAAAAATTCAAGAAGGTGGTTGTAGATAATTTTTTTGTTAAAAAATTGCGCCATCATTTATTAGATCGTTTTATTTTTTAAATCGGTTAAGAAGAAATATAGACCAAACAACTTTTAAACAAAAATGAAAATTTTTGAATTAAATATTTCTGGTGGTTTTAAATATTATTTACAGAATATGCATTTAATTAATTTTTATTATTATTAATTCATTTCGACCTAATGGACATTTTTATAAGTTAAAATTGCATTGTTTATAATAAAAAAGAAAAAAAACTTCGTTTATCATTTTAAACTTCGCGCGAAAGCAATTAGATGCCGAATGCGACGCATGCGCAATTGAGTAACTAATTCTGGCTGGAATGTTATGAAAATTTGTCCTTAATGTATTTCTGTATTAAATTTATTATTAACACAGAATCAAAGTATCAATAACATAATCGATTGTATCACATATTTTACTCTTATATTTTTAAAACATTACAATTTTGTGCATACTGCAATTCATTTCTTGTCAATAGATTTGATGATTCTAACTCTACATTAAATCGAAAAACCTTGAGTTCTTTAATAATAATTGAAAACAAAAGAACATAATCAATTTCATCATATAATAATATTTGATTCATTTGATGGTAAATATACTAATTTTACGTCAAACAATTTAATTAATTTCTAATTTATTTGAGGTTAGGTTTCAATGAGCCCGCAGAGTGTAATTACTTACACTCATCTTCCTCGCACAGGTTTCGAGGTCTACTGACTGGTGTTTGGTGCCTTTTGAACACGTGGCTTACTCGCCTTATGCATTTATAAACATTGCTAGAATATTTTAAACGAGTATTATGTATACAAATTTCACTGCACTGCCAGAAAAAAACAAGCAGCACTAGTTCTTCGAGCGCATGGAGATGGCGTTTCAGTAGGAAATCGGTCTGGCCCGGTCGCGCCCAGGTATGGGCCACACGGTTCTACCGATTAGGGCCAGATCGGGAAATCCGATCGGGGCCGGATCGGTATTACGTTTGAAATCGGGCGATTTCTGCACGGGATATACTATTTATAGTAAAATATGCCTTTGCGTTTCTGAATAATTTGAAGAAACTATTTTTAGACCTTGCTGATATATGTAGGAGCAATTTAAGTAAAAAAATAATATTAATTATTTTGAATTTTTGTTAAAATGTCTCTTGGAATATTCATCTAAATTTCATTGTAAGTGCAGACGTTGCGTTGGAGATGAACCAAGGTCTGACCATAGCGGAGAGGCACCAACGCGGTCGAGTTTCCCGCGATTTTCAGTGAAATGAGTTAGTTCTGGTCTGGCTCTCCACATTATTGCATCGGTTTTATTGATTGGTGTTTCTCTCTTTTTAGAAAAAATAAAGGTATCGAGAAAAAAGATAAATTTATTAACCAAGATTTTAGGTGGAATAAAAACATAGAATCGACCTCAGAAGATAGTAATTATAATTATGGTTTGATGAATGTGGTATCATTAGTTTGGATTAGTAGATTATTATATAAAGAGAATTATGAGCAGGGTGGATCATATCTTGGTTATATAAAGAAAAGAACAAGTTTATAATTCAAATTTACTATTTGTATTAAAATTTTCCTTCACGTTTCTAAATGCTTTAAAAAAGCTATTTTTACACATTTCCGGTACGTAGAAGCAGGTTGAATAAAAATTCATATTTATTACTTAAAATTTTTTTTCAAATGTGTCACGTAATATTCATCTAAATTTTATTATAAGTGCGGACGTTGCGTTGGAGAAATAACAAACTAGAGCAAAAGAGAAATTTATTTATTAAGGTCATAGGAAAATTAAAAATATAGAATTGCCCTCAGACAATAGTAATAATGTTAATTCTAGTTTGACTAATGTGGTATCACTAGTATTACTGCGCTGGCGCGTAAAAGCAAGTTGAGAAAAAATGCTGTTCACAATTACCGATTTTTTCAATCTGTCTTGGAATTTCTGTCTAAATCTGATTATGAGCCCGGGCGTTGGGAAACGTCCAACGTCTGACCATAGCGACGAAGCACCATTGAGCGCTGGAGTTTCCTGTGATTTTAAGTGAAATGAGTCAATTATGGTCCGGCGCTATAAATTATTTCATCTGTTTCAGTGATTGATGTTTCTCTCTTGTTAGGAAAAATGAAGAAGTAGAGAAAAAAAGAGAAATATTTTCACCAAGTTCTTCGGAAAAGTAAAAATATAGATACATTTTATTATGAGCGTGGACGATGAAGAACGACCGAGGTATTACCATAGCGGGAAGATGCCACTTAGCGCTGGAGTTTTCTTCGATTTTAAGTGAAATAAGTCAATTATTGTCTGGTACTCCTCATTATTTCGTCCTTTTCAGTGAATGATTTTACTTTATTTTTAGGAAAAATAAAGAAATCAAACAATAAAGATCAGTTTATTTATCAAGGTCTTAGAAATAATACAAACATAGAATTGATTTCAGATAATAGTAGTTAAATTAATTATGGTTAGATTAATATAGTATCATTTGTCTCGTTTGGAAGATTATGATACATATTAGGAGAATAACAAAAGCATCAAAGAAACTATTTTTACATCCTGCTGGTACGAAGAAGCAAGTGAAAAAAAATTCTATTAAGGAAAAATTTGTTTGTTTAAATGCGTCAAGGAATTTTTGCTAAATTTTATTATGAGCGCGGATGTTGGAGAACGACCGAAGTCTGACCATAGCGGAAAGACGCCACTGAGCGCTGGAGTTTTCTTAGATTTTAAGTGAAATGAGTCAATTATTGTCTGCGCTCCACATTATTGCATCGTTTTCAGTAAGTGACGCTTCTCTCTTTTTAGTAAAAATAAATAAAAAAAGATAAATTTATTTGCCAAGTTCTTAGAAACAATACGAACCAAGAATCGATCTCAGACAATAGTAGCTAAATTAATTATGATTGTATTAATATAGTATCATTAGTTTGGTTTGGGAGATTATGATACATATCAGGAGAATGATAAACAATCTGTCTGCATAAACCACAAATTGTTTATATAGTGGACGTCAACAGTAATCACATCGTATTTACTATTTAAATAAAAATTTGTCTTTAGGTTTTTGATCGCCTTTCAGAAATTATTTTGACATCTTGCTTGTACGCAGAAGCCAGTTGAATAAAAAATATTTATTTAGGATAAAATTTTTTTGTTTAAATGTGTCGTGAAATTTCTGCTCAATTTTATTATGAGCGCGGACGTTGATGAACAACCGATATCTGAACATAGGGGGAAGACACCACTGAGCGCTCGAGGTTCCTTCGTTTTTAAGTGAAATGAGTCAATTATTATGTGACATTCCTCATTATTGCTTCAGTTTTAGTAATCGATTTTACTTTTCTTTTTAGGAAAAATAAAAAAATAAAGAAAAAAAGATAAATTTATTTACCAAGGTCTTAGCAAGAATACAAACATAGAATTGACCTCAGGCAATAGTAGTTAAATTAATTATGATTTGATTAATATAGTATCATTAGTCTGGTTTTGAAAATTAGGGTATATTATTAGGGGAATGATAAAAAATCTCTCTATGCTAACCATAAATAATATAGAGAACAAACAAAGATTTATTTACCTAGATCTTGAGAAAAATAATAATACAGAATTGACCTCAGACAATATTAATTATAGTTATGGTTTGATTAATGTTGTATTATTAGTCTGGATTGGGAAATTATGATCATTGGACAATTCTGAACACGTGTCTATGTAGATCATATCTAGGTTATATAGAGATCAAGAACAGTAGTAACTATGGATAGTTAGTGTGTTTCCTATTTAGAATGACTTGTCTCGCTTCACCTGCTTCTACTATTACTAGGGCGAATAGGTAAGTAAAGCTCAGTCTCGGTCTCCTAACCCTGTTAACAATCAATCCGCTCACCTGCAACGACATCGATCCGGCAGGTATGACCCAGTATGCAACAGTATTCTCTGCCCCTGCACCGATAAAGTGAAACTCGATATGTCGTATGTCATTCATCGCCGAAACTTCAACGCCACTTCCTTTCCTTTGTCATTTATCTCTTCCTGCATTCAGTTTAATGTTTTGCTGTCCGAGACGTGTAATAGGTTTCAATAATTTCAAGGGATTACAAAAGGTTTTGAGGATTCTAGACTATTATAAAAATTCCAATTAATTTTAAGGTGCTTTGAAAAGTTTTAAAGGATTTTGAAAGATTTCCAAGGATCTTGAAGATTGTAGTTTGTTTTAAGAAGTTTCCCAGGATTTAAAAAGATCTCAAAGAATTAAAAATATTTTAGGGTATTTCAAAATATTTAAAGGGATTTTATGAGATTGCAAAGGATTTTAATAATAATACAGGTTTTTAAATGACTCAAGCTATTTTAATATATTTTTCAAGATTTCTGAAAATATTATTAGATTTCGCATTTAATAAATTTAAATTTCGTCATTTAATGAGATTTTATAACATTTTAATGGTTTTTTAAAAATATACTTACAAAAATTGAGGGATCTCGTAGGATATCAAATATTTCAATTTATTACCAAATTTTTAAAAGCATTTCAAAGATAGCTTTTGAAAAATGCAAATGATTTCAAAAGAATTTTTTTAATTTGAAGTGATTCAAAAGGACACGTAGAATTTCCGTGAATTTTTAAAAATGCCAAGGTGTTTCAAAGAGTTTTAAAGTTCCAAGGGATTCCAAAGCATTTGAAATATTTTAATTTTTTTGTTCACTTCCAGGTGATTTTCAAGAGCTTTAAAAACTTTCACGTAATTTCGAAAGATACCAAAAGATTTGATAATAATTATTCAAAGCTTTAAAAATTTGAAAAGAATCAAAAGGATTTAAAATATCTTTAAATATTCTAAAGAACTCCTATCCATTTTTAGAAGATTAAAAATGTGAAAGTATTTCCAATTATATCAGTAATTTTGAGGAATTAAAAGAAATGTGCATGTTGCTGTATGGAATTTCGGAAAATTTTTCAATTCACTTAAATTAAAATCCTTGAAAGTCTTATGAGATCCTTGCAATTTTTTTAAAATCATACAAAATTGCTTAAAACTATATTTAATTTTTGTTGAATAAATAAAGTCATTACAATTCTTGGATATTTCTTCAATCTTTTAAAAATCCATTAAAGTCTTTTCAAATCCCCTAAAACATTTGAATTAGTTGTAAATCGTTTCGAAATCCTTAAAATCTTATAAATCCTATGAAATCTTTCCAAATCCTTTGAAATTTAGGTATATTTTTAAAAACGAATGAAATTTATGAAATTTCGTGGAATCTTCTAAAATATTTGATAATTTCTTCAAATCTTTGAAATCTCACAAAATCTTTAAATTTTTGTAACAAAATTTAAATGAATAGAAAAATTATAAAACTTACAGAAATATTTTGTATCAATTTGTATCCCTTTAAAATCGCTTGAAGTATTTTAAGTTTCATAAATTCCATTTCGATCTTAAGGAATTCATTAAAATGCTTCATTGTGTCTTTCAAATAGCTTAAAAATATTGAAATCATCGAAAATTCGATTCTAAGATATTCTTAAATCTTATAAATCCTATGAAATCTTTCCAAATTTTCTGAAATTCAAGAAAATTCTTCCAAACCGCATGTGATTTTCGAAATTCTGTGAAATCCCCTAAAATATTTAAAAATCCGTTTAGATTTTTGAAGTACTATTAAATCCCTTAGATCTGGTCAGATTCTCTGAAATGTATAGATACATGAAATATTTGGACATTTTAAACAAATATTGAAAACCTTAAACATCTGTTGATATTTTGTACATTCTGTGAAGTACCGTAAAACGATGGTGTATACACTAAAGCCATTCAAACTATATAAGCACTCCTTCAAAATTCTTAGAAAGTTTAGGAAATTCTTTGAATCTAATAAAAAAATTTCATTTCCTGAAACCCCCTAAAATCTTTGAAATAATGTCTAGTCCCTGAATTAATTCTTGTGAAATCCCTTGAGAATCGATTGGAAACACTTTCAATCCTTTTCAAGCCGCTTTTATTGCCTGTTTTGCGAGCTGGTCAGAGGTCAAAAGTAAGAGGTGTTAGACGTGGGATCTCAAAGTTCAGAATTCAAAATAAAGACATATAGGTCGAATAGCCAAGGTCAGGGTTCACAACATAAAGTTCAAAGGTCAAGTGTAAAATCGTAGAGGTCAAAAGTCAGGAATCAAATATCTGAAACCAATGATCAGGACTCACGTCATGAGTTAAGGTGAGGGGTCTTAGGTGAAGAGTCGCAATTCTGAGGTCAAAGGTATCAGATGAAAAATCATAGGTACCTAAAAATTAAAAATTAAATGAAAATTAACTATTAATACTTTCAAAACGTAGAATTCCAATGAAAAATAATAACTAGATATTTCTGAAATTTTTTTGCCCTGGTAAATACCATTGTTCATAAATTAAACACAAATCTTTGCTTAAAAAATCTGCTTGCGGGTCAAAGCTTAAGATTGAGGGATGAAAGTTCAGATATCCAAGGTGAAAGGTTAAAGGTGGAGGATAACAGATCAGAGGTCCATAGTTGAATCAGGTAAGCCATACTTCAAAGTTAAGTTATTAAAGGTAAGTATTTAAAACAGTAGGGTCAAGGTTAAATTCGAGCTTAAAGGTTAAGATCAAGGTTGAAGTCAAGGTGAGGTGATGGTAAGGACAAGGTAAGTTCAAGGTTAAATCAGTTTAGATATGAGTATCAGAAATCAGAACTTAGAAGTCAGTCTTTAGAGGTAAAAGGTCACAGATGAAAGGTCATAGGTGAAAGGTCATACATAAAAGAGTATAGGTGAAAGGTCGTAGGTGAAAGGCGATAGGTGTCTGAAAAATCGGAAATTGATCGAAAATGACCTATTAATCTTAAGCGATGTAAAGTCCCCGTGAAAAAGAAGAAATTAATCTTCTTAAGCAGTTTTTTTCAACTGCTAAAAGCTGCAGCTCTAATTACACTTCCTCATTCTGAGTATCGCTAAAGTAGGAATTAAACGGTGATTTCCCGAGGATAAAGTTTTTGAACGCAGTAAAGAAAATCGAATCAGTATTGCGTTTGTGGAACCGTAAGAGTTAAAACCATTCGTCCGGAGTGCCCACTTTCTATAGATCTCCACGTCTCCGTTATTTCAGCCTCGAATAATAGTTCACTGGAACCTCAATACGACATAAATTGGAGAAGACATCACCCTGGAAAGGTTACGTCTTGTGGAAACTCGAAACGAATCAAGACGTTCGAAGCGGACCTGTAAGTTATAATTTAGTAAGAAGTTTTCACTTCGTCTGCTAAGTAGATTTGCACTCGATTTAGCTCTCTTCTTAGTTTAGAGACGCTCGAATCCTCGAGGCGTACTTACGATCGAAAACGATCGTTTTAGATTGAAGGAGAAAAAATTTTTGGGTTGACCCAACCAATTATACACTAAATTATTATCTTGATTTTCTGCTCTAAAATGAAAGAAAGCCAACCTTATCAATTATTATTCTCGAAGGAAGGATTCTCCCGATTGTCATGGATATTTTCATACGACTATTTTTATCTTCTTGTGGAACGAAAATAATTTTTTTTCTTTTTAAAAGTCTTTCTTTAAATGGACCTGGTTCCGATTTTGACTTCTGGAAGATTTACAACTTGCTAGAAGCAGCAGAATTTTTTTTCAGCAAAGGATGAATTTTCAAGAAATTGTGGATTTTTTAATTAAAAAATATAAATTTTAAAAGAACTACTTCATGTTATACAAAAAAGGATGAATTTAAAAAAACGAAATAATTAAATTTTCAGTTAAGTACATTAATTTTTAACTGAAAAAAATTTCAAGAAAATAGTTAAATTTTTAGAGATGAATTTTTCGACGAAAATAACAAATAATCGACTAGAATAGTTGAATTTTCAGGCAAAAAGTTCACTTCAACCAATAAGAAATGAAACAGTTGAATATTTAGGTTAAAAAGACCATTTTTGCACAATCAAGTTGAATTTTCAACCTCAAAATGTGCGTTTGCAACAAAATAAATAAATAAATTTTTACCAAGCAGTTCAATTTTCAAATTAATAGCTTTTTTTTAATTTAAAAATTTTTTCACCAAAATAGTTGAGTTTTTAAGAAAATATTTTAATTTCTTACCGAAGTAGTTCAACTTTTTATCAAGTAGTTTAATTATTAATCAGGAGGATTTATTTTTGCTCCACAAAAGACGAGATTACAATAAAATACAAAAATTATCAATTAAAGAAATTAATCTTTAAATGTGACAGATACATTTTTAACCATACATGGAATAGTAAAACTTTTATTTTACAAAATTAATTTAAAAAAGCAATTATCAATTAACGTAGATTAAGTTTTTACCACATAAATACATTTCTAACCAAATAGGTGTGTTTTTCACCAATGAGATAAATATTAAATAAATCATATTTATTTTTTCACAAAAAATACAAATTTATAACAAAAGACATACATTTTTTCCGAAATAGTTAAATTATAAACTAAAAAAGATAAATTTTCATAAGCAAATGAAATAGTTAAACTTTTAAGTTTAACAAAATAAAATTTTAACCCAAAAGAAATAAATTTTAAACAAAAGAAAATTAATAATCAACCTAATGGTTGCATTTTAAAACAAAGATTATGCAATTCCTACACATACACAAAAAGGATTTTTCAAACCAAAAAGGCGAATTTTAATATAAATTGTTAAATTCCTAAATAATAAAATGTTCTAAAGTTTATAATATTACCGATCTGCAAATTCCCGACACTAGAAAATTCTCGCATTTAAATGATTGAAAAATAATTTTTAATCAACATCATTTATTTATTAATAGTACGACAATGAAATACTTTAATCAAAGGATTTTAGAAAAAAATTTATTGTGTTTTTATAACTTATGGTTAAAACTTGAAATAACAATAATTATTTAAAAACTTCTAGATGCAAGATTGTTTAGAAATGTGCATAGTTCTTGCAATAAAAATCTTGTTCTTTTATTGATTCCTTGTATTAAAGGATTTATTTTTTTAAATAAAAATATTTTAAATTCAAACAATATTTTTTTTAATAGATTAAAAACAAAAAACAAAATATGCGCTAATTAAAATATTTCGTTCATATGTTTTTTAAGAAAAAATATGATTGATTGAAAAACAATTTGTTAATTGTTTAATTTTGAAGGCTTTTTTAGGATCCGCAATTTTTCAAAATCGGACATTTCATAATTTAGTAATTTTTACTTAAAATTTTTATTATTCAGGAATTTTCAAATTCGCTGATATTAAAAATTGTTTGAGAATTTAATTATTAGAGAATTTTTCTAGTAGGTATTTTATACTTTCGGATTTTTTATAATTTTGGGAACTTTTATTTCGAATACTTTCTTTTCGGAAATTTCATAGTGTTCGGAATTTCATTTTCGGGATTTTTCAGTCGCCTTATTTGATAATACTATAAAATTTCGGAAATTTTATTGTGCGGTAGTTTTTCAATTCAGGGAATCTCATTTTTCGGCAAGTTTATACATTTGGGAATTTTCTCTCTTTATTATTTTCTTTTGCGGGAAAAAGCAAATTTTCGACATAGTAAATTCTCGAAATGATAAAATTGATGAAATATAAAAATCCCGAATTGGAAAATTCTCAAAATGATAAAATTGCCGAGATAGAAAAATCGCGAATAATTAAACTCCCGAGACTTTACAATGTTACGGAATTTAAAAATTCATTAATAAGAAATATCGAGACAAATAGCTGCTGAATTATAAAATATATAACATTACGAAATTCTCAAAAACTAGAAAATTCCAAATTATAAAACTCCTGAGTTTAAGCCATTAAAAAAGTTGTGTTTCAATCAAAATGATTTCTTCCTTGAGAATACAAAAATAAATAAATTAAAAAATAATGAAAAAGAATTAAACAATCAAAAGAAAAATTTCTTTGAAAAAAGTATATTATTATTATTATATCAGGAAAAATAAATAATAATTGTTGAGAAATTTTTTATTAATAATTTAAATATGGAAATTTGTTTATGGGAAAATTTTCAAATTTGACAATATTATATAATGTCCAGGAATTCTATTATTCCGAACTTTTGAAATTTGTAATTTTTTTTCAGAAATTTTCTATTTCGAATGTTGTTTTTGGGGACTTTTACCGCATTTTCAAGATATGAAAAAAAGAACAAATAAAAAATACATCTCTCAAATAGGTAACCTAAAAATCATATGAGATTTTTTTTTTATTTTGACTAAATGACTAAAAAGGTACAATTAAGACTATTTTACGTCTTCAGATTCGAAATTTATATATATATATATATATATATATATTGTTTAAATTATTTTAATGTGTGGTAAGTCACTAATTAGAAAATAAAATATTATTCGGATGAAACTTAAATAATTAATCTACTAATATGACAGGTATGAGCAAAAAATTTTAGAACCACATGAAATTAAATGGTATGCTGACTCATTTACTTGTTAGCTGGAAGGTGTGGTAATGCGATGACAAACTGGAGAGTTTCTAACAAACGAGAAGCAGTTATGTAAGGAAAGTACCTTATAATTTTTTTCTGATAGAGGATGTTCTACTTTCCACTTCAATTGAAAAATATTTGTCTAATTTTTCGATTTTAAACTTTTTTTTGTACATTTTTTTGAAAAATATATAATTGGAACTACTAGAAAACTTTGCTTACTACGCGCGCAATAATTACCCTTGCTTTATAACAAAAACTCAGAATGACACCATTTTTGGAACTAACTTACAATTCTTAAAACTTGGCCAATTATTTTTTTCATTTGAAAAATATGACATGTTTGGTTGAACAATTCATGTCTTTTGTTAAAAATTATTCTTTATGGCTTAAAATTATTTTTCTTTGGCTCAACAATTTTTTTAAAATTGAAAATTAATTTTCTTTACGGAAAATTAAACTATTTCATGTTTGGTGGAATATTGGTTTTCATGAGTTGAAAATTCAACTGTTTGTTTGAACCACTATAGGTTGAAAATTTCATTAAAAATAGAGTATCCGATTGAAAATTCATGTACTTTGTTAAAAATCATTCTTTTCAGGTAGAAAATTAATCTTTTCGGTTTGAAAATTCATTTCTTTGGTTGAAAATTAGTTTTATTATTAAACATTTATTAGACACAAAATTGAACGAAATTTTTTGTCGAAATTTACCTTTTCATTTAAAAATGCATCTATTTTGTTGAAAAAATATCTTTTTCGGTAGAAAATTAAACTTTTTGGTTGAAAATTCAACTATTAGTTTCAAAATTGAATGAAAAATAAGAATATTTGGTTGAAAATTTAATTATTTTGTTAAGAGTTAATCTCTTTGGTTGATATTTCATTTCTTTAATTGAAAATTAGTTTTTTTGTTGAAAATTAATTTTTGAAACTAAAAATTTAACTGTTCCATTTTTATTGAAAAAAAATTCAACCAAAAAGGATGACTTTTTAGCAAAATTATTGAATTTTAAGCCAAACAGTTGCATTTTTACCTATAAAAGATGCAATTCATACTGAAACAGATGAATTTCTAAGTTAAAAAAAATTATAAAAAAATAGTTGGATTCTCATCCAAAAAAGATTTTATTTGACTTTTTAACACCAAAGTATTAATTTTAATCAAGAACTACATTTTTTACGGCGAAACTTGCATTTTGGACACAAAAAGTTGAGTTTTCAATAAAACAATTGAATTTTGATTGAAAAAGGGTAAAATACAGTAAAAATCTAAAAAATGGTTTATTCAAATATTTATTTATTGTCATTTAATGAAAAATTATGATTAAGTAAGAAATAATTGTTTAAATTGTTTAAATCCGATGATTTTCTAGTATCGGGAATTTTCGAATTTGCTTATGTAAAAAATTGTGTGGTAAATTTTATTATTCGAGAAATTTCCAATTTGGGATTTTTATTTTTCGGTTCACTTTTCAACACCAAAATAATAATTTTAAACTAATAGTAAATATCCCACGAAGAAACATGAATTTTCAACCCAAAAAGATGACTTTTCAACAAAACAGTTGAATTAAAAAAAAAAAATTATACTTTTTGAACAAAATTGTTAAATTTTTAATCAAAAAGTTGCATTTTTACTCAAGAAAGATGAAATTTCTACTAAAGTCGAAGAATTTTTGAATTAAAAACAAAAATTTACAAAAAAACTTAGACATTTATCCAAAAAAGATCTCAGTTCGACTATTCAAGCGTAAAATATAATATAAAAGAAACAAGTAAATTTTCTATGAATATACTTGAATTTTCAAACCAAAAAAATAAATTTTTAACCCGATTACGCCGAGAATGCCCCTTTGTACACCACTCTTTCCATAATTATAACTCATGCAATTTAAGGTATAAAAAATTAAAAGACACATAGTTTTATAGCTTAAGATCTCTTCTTTCCGATGGTGGGCCTGTGAATGTAATCAAATGTTGTTAATTATTAAAAATATCGTTTAAACAACAACAAAACACGATTTTTTCGATTTTTTTTTATAATATCGAGTTTTCCGAATGGTCTACATTGCACAATCTACTTTGAACCTCAATAACCGGTAGAATAAATGCCTAAGCTTTCAGAAAACAAGGTTCCGAGATCAATTTTTTATCTTAGTGTGTTCATAATGGCTCGTTAATTACAAAATTTTTGCGAAGACATTCATGAATATTTTCTCAAAAAGTATGATCTTTTTGAGAAAGTGCAAAAAAAGAAAAAGTTCTTAGAATCACTTAAGGAATACGTGAGAATTTTTCCAGAAAGTTTTAAATTATTTTTTTTTAGATTTTGCAATTTGTCAATTTTTGAAAATTAAAAAAATTGCTGCAAAAATTCTAAAAAAATTCAGATGAATTCTTTATTTGATTCTAACAATTTTTTATGCTCGTTTTTGCTATAAGCTCACGTATCCCAAGAAAAAAATGCACAAAAGTCATCATTCTTGATCATGTAAATTTTCAATGATGATTTTTGAGAATTTTTTTTTGAGAACCATGAGCTTATATCAAAAGTTATCACAAGTAAAAAGTTGTTAGAATCGAACAAAAGATTCACCTGAATTTTTTTTAGAATTTTTCGAGCAATTTTTTAATTTTTTAAAAATCGACAAATTGCAAAATTAAAAAAATAATGTAAAACTTTCTGGAAAAATTCTCACGTATTCTTTGAGTGATTCTAAGAACATTTTCTTCTTTTGTACTTTCTCGAAAAGATCATACTTTTTGAGATAATATTCATGAATGTCTTCGCAAAAATGTTGTCATTAACGAGCCATTTTGAACACATTAAGAGAAAAAATTGATCTCGGAACCATATTTCAATTGTTTAAAAATTTATTAATTGTGCTAAAAATTCATCTCGCTTGGTTAAAATCCAACTGTTTTGTTAAAAACGCAACAACGTCGAAGAAAATTTGACTGCTTGAAATTTATATTTTTTTGAAAATTTGTCTTTTTGATTTAAAAATCGATCTTTTTTAATCGAAATTTTATCTTTGCTGGATAAAAATGCATCTATTTGATTGTAAATCAATTTACTTTGCTTGAGAATTCTACTATTATGTATGATAATTTTACTTGCACCAATTTGTTAAGAAATAATATTTTTTTTGAATAGGCATATTTTTAGTTGAAAATTCATCTCTTTGGTTTAAAGTTTAATTACTTTCTGGAAAACTGATCTTTTTTAATTGCAAATTCAACTGCGTGGGTAAAAGTTGAATTAATTTGTTAAACAAATTGTTAATTAATGTTTATCTCTTTGGCTGAAAATTTAACTATTTTTGTTGAAAGTTAATTTTTGGCTGAAAATTCATATTGTTTAGTTGAAAATTTAAATTTCTATAGATATAAAATTCGTCTTTTGGTTTGAAGGTTCAAAAATGTATGTGAATATTTTATTCATTTAATTACTGAAAAATCTTTATTTATTGAAAGTTCGTCTTATTTTAAATGAGAATTTACTTTTTCAGGTTGCAAATTCAATTACTGAAGCTGAAGAATTTGATTAAACATTTAGTAAAGTTGATAAACCTGTTTGAATTATTCCTTGATATCAGTCATAAAATTTTTATGGGCGTGTTTTAAATATAGAAGCAAATAAAATTTCCCTGAGGATTTTTGCAATTCTAGATAATGCTTGAAACAAGCCTGTAGGGAAAATTCAAACCCATAAACAGTACTTATTATCACGTCATTGCATGTGACCTTTTTAAATAGTCAATTATGTTTTACGTGTTGCCATCTGCATTGCGACGAATTATAAGCGACATCCTTGGAAAACTAAGTTTTTGAAAGAATTTACAAATTATTATAGTTTTTGGACTTTTTATTTATATTTTTCTTTAAGTTTTTCAGTTATTTCTTTAAAAAGAAATACAATTAGTCAAATTGAAATAAACACGTAAACTTACTAGAATTTTTATATCAAATTTAAGATTAATGAAAGAGGATTGAATTAAAATTAAATCACTCAAATTTATTGAAGTATATTGAAAATTGCTTGGAATATTTGAAAATACTATAAAATAATTCAAAAGCTTTAAAATCGTTGTAATTCATTGCAATTTATTGAAGTAGTTTGGAGAACACTAAAATGATTTAGATTCTTTGAAATACATTCAATTTATCGAAATCTCCAGAAATATTTAAAAATCTCTTGAAATCTTTACAATCCTGCAAAAATTTTGAATTCTTGTTAAAAAGTCACATTTTCAGTAAAAAAAAATAATTTTCAACCAAATAAAATAATTGTTTAGCGAAATAGCTAAATATTCTACCCAACAGATGAATTTTTACTAAAAAAATTAATTATCCAAAAAAAAAGACAAATTAGGGAAAAGCACAGGAATCGTCATCTTAAAACGATGAATTTTCAACAACAGCTAGGATACTTCAATTTTCAGTTAGAAAAATAAATTTTTAACGGGCATAAAAAAAACTAATTTTTGATCAAAAAAATTAATTTTTCTCAAAAAAGATAAAATGTCAACCAATGAGACTACTTTCTTACCAAACCAGACGAATGTTTGAAAAATTAGTTCAATATTCATCTAAATTATGTTCATTTTTAACTTAAGACAGAGTAGTTCACTTTCATTAAAAAATTAATTTTCAGACAAATAAAATAATTTTCAAACAAAAGAATTAATTTGCTAAAAAAAAGACAAATCCTGAACAACTAAGAATACATCAATTATCATCTTAAAACGATGAATTTTCAAT
The DNA here is from genome assembly GCF_010883055.1 of Belonocnema kinseyi. Lineage (NCBI taxonomy): Eukaryota > Metazoa > Arthropoda > Insecta > Hymenoptera > Cynipidae > Belonocnema > Belonocnema kinseyi. The sequence goes on along the minus strand of NC_046666.1, from coordinate 37,002,866 downwards.
AATAAACAGAATACTTAAATTTTCGGTCAAAGGAATAAATTTTTAATCGGCATAAAAACCGAATTTTTAATAAGAAAAATTAATTTTTATTCAGAAAGATGATACATTTTTAACTTAAAACAGAATAGTTACATTTTGATTACAAAATCAATTTTTAACTAAATAAAGTAAATTTCAAACAATATAGATAAATTTTCGATCAAACAGTTGCATTTCTAAACAAGAAGATTGAAACCTAATAGAAAGATCAATTTTCCACAAAAAATGAACTAGTTCAATTTTCAGTCGCAGAATAAATGTTAAAATTACGTATACTCAATTTAAAAAATAATTTTTATGCTAACTATTGAATTTTCAACAGAAAAGATTAATTTTCTACCAAAAAAGATAACCAACCAAAGGTATTAATTTTTAATTTAATTTTAATCCAAATAGATGCAGTTTCAAGTAATGATATTATATTTCTTTAGAAAAGGCGAATTTTTAAATAAAATAATTCAATTTTCACCAATGAAATTTAAAACTTGAAACAGAATAGATAAATTTTCAGTTATTAAATGAAGTTTTAACTGATAAAATATATTTTTAAGGAAATAGTTTAATTTTTAACCAAGAAGATTAATTTTGAACCAAATAATTGAACGTTTGAAGTCAGTTTCAACCAAAGTTAAATTTCCGACCAAATAAACGAGTTTTTAACAAAAATATAAGGTTTCAACTAAAAAGAATAATTTTCTATCAAAACAGAATAGTTATTAATGAAATACTGGAATTTTCCTTTAAATAGCTGTATTATTAATTAAAAAAGATAAATTTTCAGTTAAAATAAAATTTGAACAGAAAAGAATAAGTTCCAACAAATGAGTTAAATTTTGAAAAAGGTTTTCTTCTAAAATAGTGAATCATTAAACCAAAAATGAATTTCTAAGAAAAGAGTTCCACTTTTTATTAATTAGTTAAGTTTGCAACCAAAAAATATGCATTGTCAACGAAAATTTTAATATTTGATATTTCAACAAAATAATATTTTAATTTCAATTCAAAAACAGTTGAGTTCAACCAAAAACAGACAAAGGCTCAACAAATTAGTAAAAACCTCAACCAGCACATATTAATGTTTAACCAAACACTTCTGATTTTTGACCAAAAAAAGATGCAACTTTAAAAATATATATAAATTTTAAAGCACAAAAGTACGATCTTGAAACAAAACAGTTGAATTGTTAATAAAAAATAGATGCACCTAAAGTTCTCAACGAAATATTTTTCGACATTTCTATAATACCCATAAATATTGTTCTAACTGCAATTCAAATGATATATTATAATTATTTTTTTAATAATAAATTATTTCCAATATAAATTTAAATTTTTTCCAGCACTTTTCCTGGTTTAAAAAGTCATCAGTAATAAATGTATTAATTTGAATGTTCATGAATTTAATCACATAAAAAAGAGTACCTTTTTGAATAGATTTGTTGAATTTTCAACCAAAAATAATAAAATTTAATTAAACAGCGGTTTCAGAAAACTTTCTGATTTTTATCCATATAAAATTTTTGTAGATTTTGTAATTAAAAACCTTTCAAAATAATTTTAATATTTTAAAGTAATAGTATCTCTTTTTCATGTAGTAAGTTGTCTCAAGGAAGTATTTACGGAACTGATGTGATCTTAACGCCTTCCGCTCAGCAGAATTTTCAACGATAACGTTTTCTCTAGATAACAAGCTCGATAAGAACGATCAAATCTGTAAATATCTCAGCTCAGCAAAGCTTCAAAAGAACATTTCGTGAAATGGCATCTGACTTTCTTGAAACGTCTAGTGCATTTCTGATGAGTGAATCCATATTCTTCAACTTTAAAATTGCCTTGAAAAAGATAGGTGTGAATGGGGCTAGAGACTCTTTTTAGAAGTTGTTTTTAGTTAAAATATTTTGTAATTGCAACCTATTAGATATGATTGAATCAAGAATTTAGTTAGCTACAGATTATATAAAATTAAAAAAAATTGTGTTCTTTTTTTCAAACATTATAGTCAAATTTCGACTTAGCCCCATGGGGGTGTCGACTTAGTCCAATGATTTTTCGCTCGACAGATATGGTTGGATCGAGAATTTAGTTGGCTACAAAATTTTATTGATAATTTTAAACTACGATTCTTTGTTGAGCAATTATAAAAAAATTCAAAGTAATGAAAAATCAGCGAAAAATCGTGGGGCTAAGTCGATACTTGACTATAATTTTTAAAGGAAGAAAAGGACAAACTTTAATAAGTTTTAGTATCGTAACCAGCTAAATTTTAAAATAAATTGTTGTCTTCATTTATGTCTTCATTTATGCCTGTATCTATATGTGTGTATGCCTGTACGTATGTCTGTATGTATGCCTGATTGTATGTCTTTAGTGTCCCATAACTATGAAAAAAAGCTTTTTTTAAATAAAAGCCAGCATATTAAAATAAAAGATTAAAAGACAGCTTAAGGTAAAATTGGTTAATATAATTATTTTTCAATATTATTTGCTTGTTCTTTTCAATTGTACTTTCAAAATAACAATCAATAATGGTTGTCTGATAAAAATTAACTTGTATGCTTGATTTACAATGTGAAAATATGCTAAATTATAATCATTATGATAAATAAGACCTGTAAATTATCATGTTTAATAATATTTCCTAAAATCCTAAAAGATTTATTAAAATCCCCTGAAAGCAATTGATTTGAATAAAAATTACTTAACATTATTTAAAACCTCATATAATTTTTTTAAATACCATAAAATCATTAAATATCTTTAAAATTACATCTTTCAAAATGCCTAAAAATTACGTGAAGCTCTTGAGAGTTAATTGCAATACATAAAAATACCTGGATAATTTTTGAAACCCGTTTAATTTATTGAATTCTGCTGAATGATTCCTGGAATCTCTATGAATACAATAAAATACATCAATTCCTTCGAATTCCTTCCAAATTGATTGAAATATATTAAAAATTCCTTTGAATCTTTTAAAATTCGAAATTTATTCAATTTACTTAAATCTATAACAAACTTCTTAGGATCTTTCAAAAAATTCTAAAATATTTAAAATTCTTTAAAGATTCTGCAATGTATTGAAATCATTTAAATATCTTCAAATATTTCAAATAATTTAAAATCTTTTAAAATACATATACATGTTTTGAATCTCTTGAAAAATCTTGAATCTATTCAATTTATTTATATCTATAAAAAATTCTTTGGAATCTTGAAAAAATCTAAACTTTGTGAAATCCTTCAAATCCCTTCACTTTATTAAAATATATAAAAAATCGCTTAGAATAGTGAAAAAAAACCCTAAAATTTCGAAATTCTTTAAAATTAAAAAATCTCTTAAAATACCCTTATATCTCTTGAAACATGTAAAATCGTTTAAATTTACTGAAATCTATTGAAAACTTTCTGGAATTTCTTAAAACCCAATACAATTTTTTTAAATCTCTGGAATCTCCTGAAATATTTTAGAATTTCTTCAAATCTTTGATATCTTACGAAAATATTTATTTCTTGCAAAATTTGTAGAATTTTATAGAAATATTATAAAATGTTTAGAAATTTTTTAAGTCGATTAAAATCACCCCAAAAAATAGGTAGTGATTTTGCGCAGTCCCACGGAATCATTAGAAATACCCTAAATCCTTTTAAATTCTCTGAAATCCTTTAAATTCCAACTTTTTTGAAAAACCTTCAATTTATTAAAATATTTTTAAATTCCTTGAAATCTCTCAAAATATCCTAAAATATTTCAAAACTTTTGGAATCCTCTAAATTCGATGAAATTTATTAAAAATTCCTTGTTGAATTCCAAAATCGATATTAAAAATAATTTGTAAAAAAAATATTATTGAAAAATTCCAGAATAAATTAGGGTAAAGAATAAAAATAAAAGTGTCCTTGTTTTAAAAATGACATTAGATCTCAATTATTCAAAGATTGTCATTTTCTGCAATAAGAACAATTTTAAAAATATAGGTTTGTTTGTAGAAGGGACATAATTTTTACCGAGGAAACATGACACAATCCAATTTAATTTTGAAGTGTTTTTTGTTGGATTTACCTCGCAATTGATGAAATTGGCTTGTATAGCCCCTTTCGTTATAAATAAAATGTTTTGAATAAAATGATGAAAAGTTTTGTCATGATTCAAAACTCTGTTCTCTTCGTTTTGTAAATATCACGTTACTAATAAAAAAAATAAACACATCAACTCTGTTTAAATGGAATTTTCTCCTGTTTCATTTTTTTTCTCATTTTATTCAATTTCGAAGCAGACTAATTAATTGAGTCAACTAGAATATTATTTTATATTGCGAGTATTATTCACTATGACAAATGTTAAGTAAAACTAAGTAAAAAGTTAAAAATATCTGAAAAACCGAAACTACCTGGCAATAATTAGATAAAAGATAGTTATAAACAATTTTAATTTTTTAAAATAATTATTTTTGCTAAATTGAATTATTAAGTTTAAACTCAATTTAAGAGAAAATTGCTAAGAACGATAATAATTTTTTAAAACAATTTATTTAAACATCTTAATTTTTTCGAAATTCCATGCTCATTGTCTAGAAATTGTTTCAAAATCATAAAAAACAAATTCCATTTTTGGTTTTGATAAAAAATGATACTTGGAGGTGGCGCAAGCCTATACAGTTCAACACGCATTTTCCATAAACAAAAAATACGGTTTTGTAAATTATGTATAGGATCATCAATATTATTTACATTATTTTTACATAAATTGTTTAAATAATTTATTAATGTTTTTAGCAATTTTCTCCTAAAATATAGTTAGAAACTTGTGGTTTTTAACCAAAATTTTCCACAATTTTTGCAATTTTCAATCAGAATGAGATAATACCTAATTAATGTTAGTTGCAATAATTTTTTTAACGATTTATTATTATTTTCAATAATATTATCTTAGAATAATGATAGTAATTTGCATATTTTCTCAGAAATTGTCCACTTTTTGTCCAATTTTCAATTGGAGTGAGGTAAATAATTAAAGTTAACAAAACTAATTATTCAAACAATTTATTGTTAGAGTAATAATATTCAATTCGAATAATGCCAGAAAGTTGCGTTTTTCTGAAAATTGTTAGCTATTTGTTTAATTTTCACTTCTAGTGAGTTATTAATTAATTCATTTTCACGAAATAATTATTTAAACGAAATTAAATTGTTTGTAACTATCTTCTATCTTATTATTGCTAGATAGTTACGGTTTATTTAAAGATTTTTAACAATTTCCCAACTTTTCACTCAGATTTATTCAATAAAGTTAACAAAAATAGTTGTTCAAACAATTTATTATGTCTTACAACTATCTTCTCTTGATGTGATCCTAGAAAGTTGCGGATTTTTTTTAAATTATGAGCTTTTCTTAACCTTTTTAGTTAGAAATAAATAATAAATAGTAATATTAATTGCACAGAAAATGTTCTTATTAAATATTTCAAGGAAAATTTACGATTATTTTATTATGTCAGAAAAACCACAATTTCCACTCTCAAGTCTTGAGAATATTATTAACAATAAAGATAAATTGTTCAACAAATTATTTTTATCAACCCGAATCAATTAATATTTCACTTTAATTAAAACGTGGACAAAATGTCAGAAATTTCAGAAAAAACCGCAGCTAGCTAATATTAATGTAGAAGAAGATGGCTATGAACAAAAACAATTTGTTTAAATAAATATTATTGCGAAATTTCTGCAAATACTAACTCACTCTAAATTAAAAGTGGATGAGAAGTTAAAAAATTTGAAAAAAACCGCTATTTGTAGCATTATTTAAAGAGAATATTATTGAAAATTATATTAAATTGTTAAACAATTATTTTTCTTAACAATGAGTAACTATTACTTCACTGTAATTAAAAATTTGACAAAAAGTGAAAATATTTCAAAAAAACTGCGACTTTCTATTCTAAGAAAAGATTGCTTAGAAGAATAATAAATTATTTAAACAATTTGCATTTAAAAAAACGCAAAAACTCATAATTAGCGCCAAAAACTCGGGAACCCGACTTTTTCTCTTATGGGCTTTTTTGGGATCCTATAAAAAAATCTTCTGGGTGTGATATTTAGGAAATAATATTTTATTTGTATTATATGGCTAATTTTGAAGACAAATATTGAGTTTGAATTCGATTTAGTTCATATTGACGACTCTGAATAAAATTTACAAAAATGTATTTTTATTGGGATATACGTGTGAAAATGTATGGGGCTTGCGCCCCTTCTAAATATCATGTTTTGCAACAAATAAAAATTTATTTTTTTATGAATGCGAAGAAATTTCCGAGCGGCAAGCATAAAAATGAAAAAAAAATTCCAAAGCATTTTTGGACCACCTTATTTTTCACATTATTTTGGAAATAGGACCAACAGGCCGAAGGGAATTTTAGTAATCCTCCTATATTATTTATAGACGAAAATTTCACAGGAATTAATTGCAAATTTGCAATATGTTAGCTTCCGATAGCAACTATTTTGACTAATTCATTCCCATAAGTCCAGAGGGCTCTGGAGATTAACGAGCTTAGGTGGCTGCACCAATTCTTGAATATCGATTACATGAATCATTTGGTAACGTTTTCATTACACTGTTTCGATTTCCTATTCACTAAAATCTGAAAATACTTTAAACATTTGATTCTTTTACTTTAAGCTCATTATTGTTTAAATGTATTACAAGTTATAAAAAAACTGGCAGTAATTTGTGAGAGAATTTTATTTTTGGTAGTCAGGTTTTCAAAAAGAAATATTTAAAAAAATGAATATTTTATAATTAAAAAAATTCTGAAGCATTTTTAGGATTAAAAATTGGAATTCATAGCCTCAAACAATATAGAATTTTGAAATGATAATTATTTTTAGAAATTTAATTTGTTTTCAAATTTAAAAAATTTATCCACATTTTTTTAGTTCGATTCCCGATGGAGTTAAGATAGAGTAGGATCTTTTTTTGAAGGAATAATTTTAATTTTAATTTGAAAAAATTATTTTCCATCTAGTCTGATTAGGACGTTAATAATTTTTTGTTATTGAAGATTCTTAACTTGATCGATATTGTGGATTTTCTGTCTTCATTGTTTGGAAGGTTGTCTACTGTTCAATTCAAATTCCCCAATAAAATATTTTTCAGTTTTAAATGATTTATTCTTTAAAATCTTTATCTAAAAATAGTACGATTTTGATATATTTCATGAAAAATTAAAGAAAGAATACGAAACAAGATCGCTAGTAATCTAATTTTTGAAATTTCACCATTTTAGATCTTGTGATTCAAAACTATATTTTTTTTAAATTTTAGTTTTGAAATGTTAAATATAAATTATTCAATTTAACACTGACTAAAAATGAAACTAATCTAAAATATAAATCCTCGTAAAATTAGGTAGTTTAAATAAAATTTTTTTGAATTTAAGCTTTTGAAGCAAAAATAAACGTTCACCTATTCTAGAATAATATAATAATTCCATTAATAATTAAAAAGGATATTTTTTAGTTTGAAATTGAACAATTTGTTTGAAAATGTATGTACATTGTTGTAAATTCGTCTTTTTTGTAGAAAATTAATCGGCTTGATGCAAAATTTCAATTCTGGGTTGAAAGTTGAACTACTTTGTAAAAAATTAATTTTTTAGTTGAAGATCCATCTATTTTATTGAAAATTAAAATTTTAATTTTAAATAGATCAGATAAGAATTTTGGTTTTTTTACTTCTGTCGAAAATAATAATTCAGTTGAATTCTGTTTACAAATGAAAAATTGCTAATTATAAATCTTTGAAATTTTATAATTCTAAAAAAGTTTAGAATTTATTTCCTAATTGAAAATTTTTAAAAACGGATAATTAAATCTTGAAGCCTGTAAAATAAAACAATTCCCAAATTTGTTTTAAAATTAAAACAAATTAAAAATACGAATCTTGAAACTTATTCGTAAAAAAAATTTTCAAATTATGGATCACGATTTTTAAAATTGAGAAACTCTCACACTGACTTACAATGATATTTTGAACAATTTTAAATGAATTTGAAAATTATTGTCAATAATTGTCCCATTTAAGGTTTAAAAAATATACCACTCATGACACAGTTTTTTTTTTCGTTAAATTTTGTCGCCCCGGAATGGTTGCTGAAATAAAACTTAATTTCGACGCTAAAAAAGTTCTAGAAAAATTGAGAAGAAAAATAAAGAAACCGATAGAAAGTGAAAAAGTGAAGAAAAAATAAAAATTCGCAACAATTTGATGTGGGCTGAAGTAAAATTTTCTGGAAACTGGAATCTTAAGAGTCTTAAGAGGCCGAAAACTTTGATCGTTAGGTGGCCACTTAGTCTGGTTGTCTCCTGCTCAATTTAACTTTAACACTCGCGTCGCCGAGTTTTTCCGCAGACCCAATTACGGCTGGGGCGAAGTGAGTTATCTCTGCGGTGCCATCTGGGGCGATTGTTGAAACGGGAAAGGAAAATTGTGCAAAAAGAAGAGTAAAGTTGACGTGTGACACAAAAGCCTGCATGTCCTTAAAGCTGCGTGTCATTTTTATATCACTCTGACCATCTTTTACGTGTGTAGACTTTTTTTTAAATATATAAAAACATCCCACTGATATTTCAATACAAAATTACAGAGTTGAGATACGAATAATTAAAATAATGTACCAAGTCGTTTCGGGGTCGTCCATAAAGTACATTACTAATTTAAGGCTTTTTTGACTAAAAAATTGAAAATAATTAACTGAAAATGGCATTGAGAGTCGGCTAGAAAAATATAATTTGAAAAGGCGCAGGACTCAGTTTTGAGACATGGACTCTGTTAACATTTATGATTTGACAGATTTAAAAAATAGTTAAATTCCGAACGAGTGAATTCAATTCTTTCAAAATAATTGAACTTTTAATAAAATAATTGAATTTTCTAACTACAAAGATAAATTTTTAATCAAATGGTTCAACTTTCAAGCAAAAGATAAAAATTTTACAAAAACGAGTTGCATTTTTAACCAATTAGTTGAATGTTTAAGCCAAAAAGAAGAATTTTTTAGAAGACAGTTGAATTTTCAATGGGAAGAATTCCTGAAAATAAAGCCAAGAATCTAACGACCAAATTTGGACAACCACCATAAAATGTTCTTATTTCAATCTTAAAAAAAATTTTTTCTCCTACAAAAGAGAAGAGAAAAAAAATTTCCCTTTCTTCTGGATAAAAATAAAAAAGAAAGGAAAGAAATATGAGAAGGCAACCAAAAAATTCCTTTTATTCTCTTTTTCATGTATTGCGTCTTTTTCCTATCATTATCAAATAACAATGAAAAAAAAACAATGAAAAATGTTTCGGCACTCATACAGTGCCATTATCAAGGCAATGAAAATAAAAATAAATAAAAGTAAAAATGAAAATAAAAATAAAATTTTAAGCGTGCAGGAACAGAAACGCAACTACGATCTCTTGTTGATTCTTAGGCTCTCAGGTTCTTCTGTTGATTCCTAGATACTGTTCCTGCCCGCTTAAAATATTATTTTATGTCTATTTTTGTTTTTATTTATTTTTATTTAATTTTTCGCCTTGAGTATGGTGCTGTTTGAGTGCCGAAACTTTGGTAATTATTTTTTACAAAATTTTTAAAATTGTGATTTGATAATAATAGGAACAAAAGGACGAAAGAAAGAAAAAAAAGAAGGAAGGGATTTGGTGAGTTGCCATCTCATTTTTCTGTCCTCTCTTTTTTATTTTTGTAAAGAAGGAAAGGATAAAATTTTTCTTTTCTTTTTTAGGAGAATTTTTTTTTTGATTGCAATAGGAACATTTTATGGTGGTTGTCTAAATTTTGTCGTTAGATTCTTGGTTTAAATTTTAGGAATTCTCCACATTAACTTGATGATTAGACGTTAATTAGGATTTTAAACTTAATTTTCATCTCATTTAAATTTCTTAAATATTGATTTATCAACCCTCAATCTTATATTTTTAAAAAAGGAAGTACATTTTCAAATAAAAAATGTTGAGTTTTTAACAAGAAATGTTGTAGTTATATTATTAGTTTAAACAGAATTAATTTTGAAAAAAAATTATAACCAGTTGAGATCAATGAAAAAAGACGATTTTTCAAACAAAATAGTTGAAAGTTTAAACAAAAAATGATATTTCAACAAAACAAACTCATATCTTACTCAATAATATGAAATTTCAACAAAATACGTAAATTTTCTACCGAAAAGTTGAATTTTCAACTTATAAGAGATTTATTTCTAAAATAATAAGACTTGTAAATTTACATATAAAAATTAATTTTTAATAAAAAAAGAAATTTTCTACAAAATAGTTAAATTTTCAAAAGAAAGGACGACTTTTCCACTAAGAAAACTAATTTTCTGCAAAAAGAAGAATATTTAACAAAATTGCTGAATTTGTAAAAATAAACAAAACTTCTACAAAAAAGTTAAATTTTCTAACAAAAAATATTATTTCTTAACAAACAAGTAATTTTTTCAAACATGTGATTCCTAACTGAAAAAAATGGATTTCTTACAGAGAAGTTAGACAGTGAACGAAATAGTTGACTTTTCAACTAGTACATGTAAATTTTCAAATAAAAATGGAATAATTATATTTTAAATAATTTATTCAACACCAAAAAATAAACAAAATTCTGAAAAAAGGTACATTTTTAACTGAATAGATAAATTTTCAACTAAACAGTTAAAATGTTGCATAGAAGCCTGGATATCTTTAGAACTGCGTGTCATTTTATATCTTCCTGACCATCTTTTATGTTTGTCGATTTTTTTTAATAAATAAAAAACCTCTTACTGATATTGAAACATGAAATTACAGTGATAGTTTGAATAATTAAAATAACGGCGAGTAGTTTAGAGGCCGTCCATAAACTAAGTTACGAACTCATTGACCAAAAAAATGACAATAACAAAATAGTTGATTTTTCAAGAAAATAATTTAATTTGATAAAAAATAGTTAAATTTGTAACAAAACAGTTGAACTTTAAACTAAAAATATCAGTCTTTAATTTAAAAAAGGATACTTGAATTTGCAGCTTAAAAAATTTCGTTAAAAAGAAAAGAATTTTTAAACAGTTAAAATGCTACGAAAAAGACAAATTTTAAACGAGATCGTGTAATTTTGAACCCAAAAAGATGATTTAAATAAAAATGTTGAATTTATAAATAAATAGCTGAATTTTTTACATGAAAAGGTGCATTTTCAACCAATAGTTGATATTTTGAACAAACAGTTACTTTTCACCAGCTAAAAAAAAAATTTCAGCTAGTTGAATTTAACAAAAAAAGAGGAGTTTTCAACAAAATAGTTGATAGCCTAATAAGAAAGTTGAATTTTTGAAAAGGCCAGATTAATTTTTTATCGAAATGACGAATTCCTAAGAAAATAAATTAATTTTCTACCAAATAGTTCTATATTTAACTCACAATGCTCGGTTATTATACTTACTCCACATTTTTACATTGGACTTTTTTAATTAAAGGTCAAACGTACGACAACTGAAATGTAGTGATTGTGAATTCTCTTTTGTTAAAGCTCCTTTGGCTTTAACGAACATATTTTCATCACGTGTCTATTGAATAAAAAAAGGGGAAAGCTAGTTTTTAGATCGAATTTGTGCACGCAATTTTGTCATGAAACACTTTATTGGACCTTATGTCTTTTTCCACAAACTTAATTGTTTGATTATAATGTCATTTATTACGATTAAAACTAAAACTATGCGTTTTATCAAAAAATTATTAACAGCCAATTTGCAGCCCCTTTTTTTGTGTGAACAACTCTTGTAAATTTATTTTTCTTGTATCTTCTGCCGTCGTTCAACAAATTTAATTTTAATATTATCTTTGGCAATTGAAAAAAACTACGCGTCCTATAAAAAATAATTTAAAAATATGTAGATCTCTATTAGATGAACAATTCTTACTTGTTAACTTTTTTCGTGTCTTGCATAGTCTTGCCGAAAAATGAAATTATTTATTTTTGATAAAATATAAGTTTTTATTTAATAATTTAATTTTTAACATTTTTAATTTCATGATAAAAAATGTGTGTGTTATAAAAAAAAATGGTTTTAAAATCCGTTGTTTCAAACTGGCTTGTAAATAAACTTATTACTTCTTTTTATGCCGTAAAAATGTGTGTCTGAATATAAATTTTTAGGCACTCGAATTCAATAAAAACGAATTTTTAATCAAATAGTTCAATTTCCAGCCAAGAAGGTAAACAAAGTAAAGTATTGACTAAATAGTTTAATTTTCAATCAAAATTATGTATTTTTTATCGTAAAGATTGATATTCTACCAAAAAAGACGAATTAAAAAAAAAGTTGATTTTCGAAGCCAAAAAGATAAATTATGTATCAAACAGTTGATGTTTCAACACCAAAATATTATTTTTTAACAATAGAGTTAAGTTATCTAGTTAAGTACCATATAGCACAATTTTTAAATAAATATTTAATGTTCAAACATATGGTTGAATTTTCAAGCCACCAAGATAACTTTTCGACAAAACAGTTGCGTTTTCAACCTGAAAGTATACATTTTCAAGAAAAAAATTAATTTGCAGCCAAATAATTAAACTTTTAATAACTTTTAACTAAAATGATCAAACTTAAACAACAAAATTATTTTTTAGAAATTTATTTAACTGTGTTCCAAGAATTTTTAACAAAATAAATGAGTTTTCAATCAATTAGTAGAATTTCCAAATAAAATGATAAATCTTAAACCATAAAGTTGAATTTTTAAGTAAAAGATACAAGACATTAACTAAAAAAGATACATTTTTTCTAACAATAATGGAATAGCTACATTTTTAGTTGAAACGGTTAATTTCCATCCAAAGATGTAAATCTTTTTAGAAAAAAAGACATTTTAACAAAGAAGTTCAATTTTCAGACAAGTTTTGGAATCTTTCACTTTAAAAGATGATTTTCTAACAATATAGATGAGTTTCCAACAAAATAATGGAATTTTCTCTTGAACAGTCAAATTTTTTCCTATTTATTTATTTTTAAATATAAAACACTTATTTTTCTGAAACAGCACCTTTTTATTTTCAAAATTTTGTTCAATTTGTTATTCTATAAGAAAGATATCCTGTTACTTTTATGTGGATAAAATGTTTTTGTGGTCAAGAGAATTTTTTTGAAACATTGGAATTTTCGAATTTTTTCAAATAACAGGTACGAAAAAATTGGAACAAAACGCAGTTTGCTGATTATAAAACTTTCTATAAAAAACCTTTTACATTTTTATGGTATCGTTCATCACTCGTAAGAAAAATTCAAAAAATCATTAAGTCCGAGAAAAAGTTCTCGTCATTACAGGAGATTGTCTTCTTTACAGAAGCACGAATTTCTACAAAATATTTAATTAAATCGAAAAGTAGAGATTCCTAGTAAATTTGACTTAACATCTTTGAAAAAATTCATTCAGAAAACGGATTCTACTTTAATCGAAATAGATATTTAAAGAAAAAATTAATATGAAAAACAAATTTCAGATTTCAGCCATTTATAACTTAGCGAAAAAATTTTTTAATGGATTTAATCAACATTTTCTTTAATGAAGAAATTACATTTTGATATAATATATAAAAAATGATCAAGTATTCACATTTCTATAATTAAAAAATACATTTTTGTATATTTAAAAACAATTCTATTCTGACAGTCTATTTTATTTCATACGTCTAGAGAGACCAGACGAAATTGTGTTGCATGAGAGGTAATTAGTCTCGAGTTTTTTTTTTGTACAAAAAGTAGGCTTGTCATCTTCACAGTGCTAATGAGACTTCTTCAAATGAAGTTGAAGTTGAAGCAATGCGATCGCGACGTTTTCGAGAGTCCTTTGAAAGCGGGTCAAGATTTGTGATTTTCTCGACTTGAATATTTCAGGCTTGATACAAAATACATTATTCATGAGACTTTTTCTATCTTTTTAGTTGCTTCTTAATGATGATTTTTTTTTAATTTGTAAATATACCGTAAACTGGGGCTAAGCGGCGCATGTGGTGTAAATTGGCGCGTCCTTGATTCTGCATATATGAATGCGATATTTGTTTCTTCTGGATAAAAAATTTAGAGGCTTCCAATAAATAATTGGAAATTTTAATTAAATAAACTGAAAGAAAAACTTTTTGGGTTTAAGTACAAAATTAAGGGTGCGCCTCCATCCCCCATATGGTTCGTTTAGCCCCCGTTCACAATACCTATTTCCAGGACTCAATCAAACGATTTTTCTTTCAAAGTTACTTCGTTTTCATGAAAAATTTTTTGATTTAGAATTATTTTGTTGTTGTTCAAATTTAACTATTTAGTTAAAGATTTTAATTTTTTGTAAAAATTCGTTTTCTTTTGGTTGAAAAATCATTTTCTGGAATGAAAATTTAACAAATCTATTTTTTGCTGAAACATTATCATTTTCAGTTGAAATTTTAAGTATTAAGTTATTTAGTGAGAAATAATAACTTTTTTGGTTGCAAGTGTAATTATTTTGTTGAAAACTTATTTCATTAGTTGCAAATTAAAACATTTTGTTGAAAATTGACTTTTTTGGTTTAAAATTAATTTATGTAACTGAAAATCGAATTATTCTACTTTCAGTTGAAAATGTCTCGTTTTTATTAAAAAATTTCACTATTAAATTTTTAATTTGGAATCCATTGATCGTTTTTTGTTACAGATTTAATTACTTGGTTAAAAATTGAACTAATTTGTAATAATTGATCTTTTTGAGTTAAAGATTCAACAATTGGTTAAAAGATTTAAGTCTATTCTCGTAAATTTGTCTTTTCTGATAGAACACAATCTTCCTAGTTAAAAATGTAAGTGATTGGTTAACAATTTAACTACATTTTTAACAACTTACTTTCTTGGTTGAAAATTAAACTATTTTGTTCAAGAATTTGTTTTTCAAATTTAATTATTGTTACTGAAATTTATCTATTCTACTTTTAGCATAAAATTTATCCCTTTTAGATGAAAATTCTAATATGAAGTTTTTCATCCAGAATTAAACTTTTTTTGTTAAAAGTTTAACTATTTGGTTAGAAATTAATTACTTAAACTACAAGTTAAACTATTCCATTATTATTTGAAAATTAATGTCTTTGACTTAAAAACTCCCCAACTTATTTGAGAATGGAGGTATTTTGTTGTAGATTCGTGTTTTTTAATAGAAAATATTCTTCTTGATTACAAGATTAACAGCTTACTTGAAAGTTAAAGTCTTTTGTGAAAAATTCATTTTATTAGTTTAAGAGATATTAACAATCCATCCATTTGAGCAAAAATTTAACTATTTTTTTGAAAATTCTTATTTTTAAATTGAAAATTAATTTTTTAGACCGAAAATTGATATTCTGCATTTTTGTTTTAAAATTCAACTATTTTATTACAAAATTGTTACTTTTTAAACAAATATTTATATTTTTGAGTTAATAATAATATTATTTTCATAGTAAGTTCGAATATTTAGTTGAAAACGAACTTCTGGATTAAATGTTCAACTTTTTTTAAAGAAATCATTTTTTTTTATTTGAAAGCTCAACAATTTAGTTTAAAAAATTATTCTTTGACTAAAAGTTATAAATTAATTAAATTAAACTATTAAATTAAACTAAAAGTTAAATTTAAAAAATGATTAATTATTAAAAATGAAATTAAAAATTTATATTAAACTATTTCCTTTTCGTATCAAAAATTCTCTTTTTTAGTAAAAAATTCCAGTGCTTGGTTCAAAGTTGAATCATTTTGTTAAAAATAGAATTTTATCAGTTGAGTATTTATCATTTCAAGAGATAATAAAAAAACTTTGTTGAGAATTTGATTCTGTTTTTAAAAAGTCATCTTTTTTCCGAAAATTCATCTTTTCAGGTTAAAAATTATTCCCCTTTAAATTGCAAATTCATCTTTTTTCATATAAAATTTCTGGTGTGCAAATTTACCTTTTTATAACAAACTGATCTGCTTGCTTTGAAGAGTCAACTATTTAGTTTAAAATGCAACTTTTCAGCTTGAAAACTCAAGTTTTTCAACACTATTTTGCTCAAAATAAAATAAATTTTGACTTGAAATCTTAACCGTATCAAATCTGTTGAAATCTTTTCTTTGTTTTATATTTTGTTTCAGGCTTTTATCAAATGAAATCGAGAAAAACATTTTCACTAAGAAAGGGGTGGCGGTATTTAGATTTCCTTTTCCCCTTGTGGGGGAGGGGGCGTGGCTTATCGTGAAGATCTGTGACGAAAGAAGGGAGGGATTAAAAAATGTGCAAAATAGATTCATGTAGTTTTTTAAAGGCCCTTTGTTAAAAATCATAAAGAATAATCCCAAAAAAAGAAATTTTATTATTACAATTTTAAAAATGATAAAGAGATAACGATCGTCGTTGTTGGGCGATTAACACAATGATTTTCCGCACTCGAGGAGTATACCACAAATTGCAATACTAGCTACATCCTATTCGTGTTGGCACACATTTCACGCAAGTCACCCTGGAAATTTATATCTAGGAAATGTCTACTGGGTATTATTCCCACATGTATGAGACAAGCTCCTACACTAACTTGTGCCCTTCCACATTTCCTGCAAGAAGAGAAATTACAAGGACCAGACGCCTGTCCACGGAGACTACAATTTGAAATATTCGAGGAAAAGATAAAATCCATAACAATGTAAAAAATTAAATAAGCTATAAATATTCCATCTTAAATCATGCACATTTACAAAATATTATTAGTATTATATTATGAATACATTTATTCTAAAATCTAGGTCAATTTGCAGCTAAATTGATTGAACTTGAAAATTAACGGTTTGAAAAAAAAAAACATTTTAATGAGCAGCCAGTGGGTGTGGTCAGTAGTGCGGTTATTGGGCGTGTTTAAGGAAAGTGGGTGTGGCCAAGTGTGGGGTTATTATATCCATTAAAAGAAAGTGTGCATAGCTAATTAACGTGAGGAGGACTGTTACAAAAAATGTCGGAATAGACAAAAATGGAAATATTATCAATGGCTTTAAGCATGGACAAGGGTGTATCCGATTTTTGTATTCAGAGAAGTAGGATGTGCTTAAGGGGTGTGGCACATGAAGTTTTGTGTTGAGAAGGAAAGTAGATGTGGTCGAATAAGGTGGGTGTAGTCAATGACAATAGGCGTGACTATTGAAAATGGGCGTGGCTGCTGCAAATGGGCGTGACGGCCTCAATTCTTCAAAACGGCAGCAAAATCTTCCTATTATAGAAAGAAAAAGAAAAAGAAAACATTTTTCAATTCTCTTCTGAGTAGAAGTTAGCAGTAGTTCAAAAACCACGTCGCTCTTGTAGGTAGAGGGAGGAGTTAAAAGGGAAGAGATTAAAGGAGAATGTGAAGTCATACATGAATATCTTCTCCGCATATTTTCAACAAAGTTCTCCTTTGTCTCTTTTTTATGAAAAGTCTACTGTTATGTTAGTGTATCAAAATTCATCTCTTTCAGCTACAAAATGTATTATTTGGTTGCAGATTTGACTACTTCATTAAAAATTATTTTTCCGAAATTTAAATTTATCTAATCCATTTTTGGCTTAAAACTCACCATTTTTAGTTCAAAAATCAAGTATCAAATTTCTCTTCGAAAATGCATAATTTTTTATTTAAAATTCAACTACTTGATTTAAAATTAAACAATTTGATTTAAGGTTTAACTACTTTGTTAAACATTTGTCTCATTGACTTATAACTAAACTATTTTGCGAAAAATTCGTTTTTGTTTGTTTTTAAAAAATTATTTTTTTTAACTGAAAATTTAACTCATCTATTTTTGGTTAAAAAGTAGATTGCTTGAAAATTTCACTGCTTGGTGGAAAGTATAAATAATCTGTTAAAATTTATTTATTTTTCGTTAAACATTAAAGTATTTTTTTGAAAATTCTTTATTTTTAAATGTAGTTTAAAATTTTTATTTTTAAAATTTCTTTATCAAGTGTAAATTCAAAACTTTGATTCACGATTGATATATTGTACAGGAAGTTCGAATTTTTTGTTGAAAAATCCATTATTTTGTAGAGAAATCGTCTGTTTGGCTCATAAAGTCAACATTTGTGTTAAAAATTCGTATTTTTGTTTTAAAAATTCTATCAAGTTGGTAAAAAATTGACCTATTTCATTGAACTTCTTTGTTTAAATTTAGTGTCGCTTTTTAAAAATTCATGATTTATTAAAAAATTTAACTAGTCAATTGAAGTTTTAATAATTTTTTCAATTAACAAATTTGGTTTAAAATACATCTTTTTAGTCTAAAATTTTACATTTTCTCCAACTATTCGCCTTTAATATAAAAATTTCGTCTTTTTGGATTGAAAAATAAACTTGTTTCTAAAAAATTCAAATGAAATTTTGATTATTTGGTAGAAAATTTTTCTTTTTATGTAGAAAATTTAACGACTTTGTTTAATAATGCAACATTTAATGATTAAAATTTACTCTGATTTGTTTAAAAATTCGTCATTTTGGGTCGAAAATTTAACTCTTCTTATGGGGTAAATATCCAATTATTTAATTGTAAGTGACGATGTTTGGTCTAAAATCGATTTTTTGTTACTTGAGAATTGAAATATTTCATAGAAAATTAATCTTTTTTTTTGGTCGGGAAGCCAATTATTTAGTTTTAAATGCAATATATTTCGACTTGAAGTCTTAAGCCTTTCATATTGAATTCAATATTGCACATATAAATTAATTTTATTGAAAATAATTTATTTCCCAATGACTCCTCTATTTTTGTAAAAAAAATCGCTCTATTTCCCCTATTTTCAGAAAATTTTGGTCGGTAAAGTCTGTTAAAATATAATGTTTATATATTTGTTTTTCTATCTAAAACACATATAAAATCATTTCTTTTTAAATTTTGACTTAAATGAATGTGGGGGAGGCTGATCGTATTTGTGACTTCACTCTGGCGACTCCAATATTTGTGTGATAATCTATTTAAACAAAGGGGTGAAGTGAAGACGTAGTCTTTAAGAAACCTTGAATTAGACAGTAAGCGCATTAATTATGTGAATAATAGGCGTGTCTAAAAAGGTGGGCGTGATCAACTAACGTGCGAGTAAATGTGGCAGGTTCGACGAAAATGGAAGTAGAAAATAAAGCCATTAGGGTGTGCGTTTATCGAATATGTGTGTTGCCTAAAAAAGCTAGCGTGATTCTCCATGGTGTGAATATAAGAGAGCGTGTACAATTTTGCACCATATGGGCGTGTTACATGAATTCGGGTGCTTATAAGAGGCGTGACTAAAGACTTAAGGTGTGGGTATACATTGCCCACTTTGCAATCATTGTAAATGGGCGTAGACTACTGATGAAGGCGTCGGCTATTGGAGAGGGCGTGGGATATTAGTAAGAGCGTGGGATATTAGAGAGGACGTGGGATATTAGAGAGGGCGCGGACTAGTAGTGACGTCATGGGCTACAAGAAGAGGCGTCGTTTCGTATCGTGTTAATGAAAACTGTCATGTATTATTGTAAACCCCATTGGCTTCTTGATAGACTGAGGATGTGTATAAGAAACGTGAAAAAATAATGATTTTGTGATTAGTTGATGGGGGCGTGGTCTGAAAAAATGGGCGTATTAAATAAAAATGGGCCTTTCAGTCTCATTTCTCCAAACAGTGGCGAGATCTTCCTAAAATATAAAGATAATAGAAATATAATATTTGTTAACACACTGTATTTAACTTAATAACTGAACTCGAAGTAAATATTCAATATATTTGAAAAAATAATGTATAGAGTAGAGTACTTATTCATAAAAAGCCCGTGAGTAAAGTTTATTTGATAAGCTTTGTCAGTTTGCTAGCCATTTTCTTGCCCCTGTACCCAATGTAAGCCGAAGTTTATTTCCAAGCAATTTGTTCGACTCGAGTCCGATGTTATACAACCAAGATTTTTGAGGCTTACATAACGAGGAAAGCGAAGGCACAGAACCCTCGTCAACCCATAAGACTAGCAAGAAGTACGTAATTGTCAGACAATATTTCATTGTCAGTATACACCATACAATCTGCAAAAAAAGGTTGCTGAACCTATTTTCCTTATCTAATTTATATAAAAGTAACCTGCGGAGCCGCGCATTATTTACGTAAAGTTTTTTCCTGAAATTTTGAACCATTCGGTTTAGTAAGAATTTTGTAGTCTATTTTTCATGAATTAAGAAAGTATTTTAATTTTCTACCAAACCGATGAATTTTTAAACATAGAATATAAATTCTGAAATAAGATTGTGATAATAGCTAATCCTTAACCTGGAAAAATGGTTGGTCCTGAATTAAACAATCATTGTTTTAAATTAAACTTACACATATTCATTTTCAACCAAATATTTGGATTTTTTAACAAAAAGGTAAAATTTTATACTAAAAGAGACGAATATTCACATAAAAAATGAATTTTTTAACAAAGATAAGCTTTCAACTAGGGAGTGTTTGTCAGTCAATGAAGAAAAAGAAAAATCATACAAAATTTGAAATTCAAACTCAGGAAGAAAAGCTTTTTATAAGAAAGTTGAATTTTCAACCAAACAGTTGAAGTTTTAAACAATAAAATAATTTTTCTACGGAAAAAGGCGTATGCTCAAAAAAATATGTACATGTTTTTATTCAAATTGTAGATTTTTCAAGTAAAGAAGGCGAATTTTCTTCAAGAACGTTGATTTTTTCATAAAAATATATAAATTGTCAACAAAAAAGATAAGTTTTGACCAAACAGTTAAATTTCTGACTAAATAGTGCAAACTCTTGATTAAAAAAATTATTTTCAATAAAAGAAACTAATTATTAATTGATTAATGAAATTTGAAACCAAATCTATGAATTTTCCACAACAACAAAAAATCACTTTTTAGAAAGGTATTATAACTTTTAAACAAGTAGTTGAATTTTGAACCAAAAATGTTATACTTGATATTTCAACCGCAACAGATTTTTCAATCCATACAGGAAATAAATATCATCCAAAATCTTGAAATTTAAAGCCAAGATCATTTTTCTACCAAAAAAAGACCAATCCTTAACAAGATTTAAACATTTTAAACCAAATTTACGAATTTTCTTCAAAATAGTCGAATCAGTTAACCAAAAATATAAATTATTAACTAATAAAGATCACTTACAACTAATCAGTTAAATTTTTATTTAAATAGATACATTTTCAGTTGAAAAGATAATTTTAAACTAAGCAGTTGAATTTTCAAACAAATATTTAAATTTTCATTTGAAAAAATAAATTTTTAACGAATTAAAATGAATTTTCAACGAAAATTATCAATCTTAAAAAAAATAATTTTTCAAGAAACTAGTT
The DNA here is from genome assembly GCF_010883055.1 of Belonocnema kinseyi. Taxonomy (NCBI): domain Eukaryota; kingdom Metazoa; phylum Arthropoda; class Insecta; order Hymenoptera; family Cynipidae; genus Belonocnema; species Belonocnema kinseyi. The sequence goes on along the minus strand of NC_046666.1, from coordinate 36,981,447 downwards.
TAACTTTTAATCAAGGGGTTGAATTTTAAACCTAAAAAGGTACATTTTTATTCCAGTACATACTTAATTCAAAAATGGTGTTTTTCGGTGAAATTTGAATCTTCATGATTTTAAATTAAAATCATTACATTTAAGTTTAAAATAAAAAAGATTCAAAAACAGAATAATTTTTAACCAAGCAGTTACTTTTTGAAAAAAAATTATTTTCGACAAAACACCATTTTTTTAACAAAATACATAACATTTGAATTAAATAGATAAATTTGTAATAAAAAATTTTTTAAACAAAAATTTTAATTTTCCACCAAAATAGTTTTTAATCTAGACAACCCAATTGCCATTTTAAGTGAAATTGGGGGGGGGGGAGCAATTTTTACAAAAAGAGATGCATTTTCAGCCTAACAAAAACGCTGAGCAAAATAGTAGAATTAAAAAAATTGTATTAAAAAAAATAAAATTAAATTTTAATTAAATTTGTGAAATTTCAAGCTAGAAGGACGAATTTAAAAAGAAACATTCGAATTTTCAATTCTAATTTTAAAATTTTCAATCAAATTTATGAATTTAAAACAGGAAGATAATTTTTTTATCAAAAAAGAAGAATGTTTGATAAAACACATACTTTTTTAAACCAATAGTTGAATTTTTACCAAGAAAATAAATTTTTTAACAAACAAAAAAATTTTAAGAAATTAAATAAATTAAGAATTGAAAATATTTGTAAAAATCTCTTTTTAACCAAAAATGAAATAGCTAAGTTTTTATTCAAAGAAATGAGCTTTTATAGAGTAAAATTGATTTTTTGCAAAGAAGTTGACATTTTCTGCCAAATTGTTGAATTATGAACCAAAAAGACAAATTATCTTTAAAAAAATTTATATTTAATACAAAATTAACTGGAAAATAATGAAAATAAAATAAAATATGGATTTATAGATAAAAAAAGAAGCATATTCTGCTGAAATATTCGAAAAAGATTAAAAATATAGACGGATGCGTCTGTCCGGTCCTCTTGAGTTTTTATGTTTTTTTTTCAATAGTGAATTTTATTAATTCTTAACTTTGAATGTAACTGAGTACAGGCCTTCATATTTTCCCTAATTCCTGTATGTCCCATAACTTTAATTTATTTTTAATTTATTACTAATTGAACTAACAATGATAATAATACGAAAAAAATAAAAAATATTTTATGAACTATTTTAATTGGATAAGAGTCCAATGGTACATAAAAAGTTGATAAGATCGAGGTAATAATGAATGTCAATAGCATTGTGCCGTTAAAATATTCCGAATACTTGTTCATGATAAAATCGAAAAATCCTTATTACGCCAATAAAAGCGAGAAAGATGTGGGAAATGGCTTGAGAGGCAGCGAGGAATTTAGATGAGAGATTTTCTGATTTATTCGTCAGCCGTCATTCGCACGCAGCCTCAGAGGGTTTTACTCTTCTTCAGCTTCGGTTCTACGCCAAAAAGTCGCTTGATAACTTAGATAGTGTTTGAGGAACTTAAGCTGACAAGAAAATAGCAGCTTGTAGGTGGAGTACATAATAGCTAGTTAGTTAGGTATTAGGTAAGTTCTTTAGGTATTAGGTAAGAAAGGGTTTAATTTGCACCTAATAAAATTATAGCGAACTCTAACAGCTTTGTATTTCTACCGTCATCCGCAAGACTGATGATGTCTTAAAGAGTAATTGATTATCAGAATGTTCTTATTTAGTTACGAATCAGAATTTCACGAATTAAAATCTAAGTTGTATAACAACAAGAAACACTGTCGATGTTTTCAAGTAAAATTATTGCACTTTTAAAAATATAGATAAATTTTGAACCTAATAGTTCAATTTGCATCTTAAAAGATGAATTTCAGGGAAGAATATTAGATTTCTACGAAAAAAGTCAAATTTTACGCAAAAAAAACATCAATTTTCAAGTAAGAATGATTTATTTTTTGACACAAAATCGAATGTTAAATTTTTCAGTTCAAAAAATTGATTTTCAACCGAAAAAAAACAAACAAATTTTACACAGAATTATAAAATCCTTTACGAAAACCGTATAATGCTAATAAAACAGTTGCATTTTTAAGAAGACAAGATAAAATACGACCAAAAGAGATGAATTTTTGAGCAAATAGGACTAGTTTTCAAGCAACAAAATATCAATTTTCTCATCAAACTGGAATAGTGAAATTTTCGGTTATGAAGCCGTTTTTAATTTTTTTTGTAAATTCAATAAATGATTACATTTTCAACAAAGTAAATAAATGTTTGAACAAAAATATTTATGTTTAATAAACTAATTCAACTTTTAACTATGTGGTTCAAATTTCTATTAAAAAGGATATATTTTTAACAATAAGTGGAATGATTACATTCTCAAGAACAAAGATTAACTTTTAACCAAAACAAAAAGGATATTTTTAACACAGTACTTACATTTTTCAACACAAGGGATAAATTTTTAATAAAATGATAAATCATCAAACAAAAGAATTAATTTTTAACAAAGTAATTCAACTCTAGACTCAGAATGAATTTTCAGACCAAATTTCGAACGTAGAAGTGGTCTCTATAATGAAACAGAATTTGAAAGAGAATTAATCATTTCTAAAAAATTAGTTGAACTTCTGATAAGTAGTTGAATTTTCATACAAGGAAAAATGTTAAACAAAAAATGTTATAGTTGATCTGTCAACAAAAAAATGCATTTTCAACATAAGAGTTGGATTTGTTACCAGTAGAGATCAATTTTCAATTAAAATTATCAATGTTTAAGAAAAAAATCAATCTGTACAAAGTAGTTAAAGTTTAAACTAAATAGTTGAAGTTTCTTTAAAAAAAGGATCATTTTTGAACAACAAATGGAACAGTAACATTTTCAACTGAGATTAATTATTATTTAACCAAAAAGAGAAGGAATTTTTAACACTGTTAATATATTACGTAACTACCGCTGTAGTTAAATTATTAACGAAAGAGATGTTTAATTTTTCATAAGGTAACCAAAAATTCAACAAATTAGTGGCATCTTAAACATGAAAAATCAAATTTTGACCAAAGAGAAGAATTTTTGCACCATGGAAAAGAATTTCAATTGAAAAAGGTCAATTTTCTAACAATACCGAAATAATAGGATATGCAGTTAAAAAGGTAATAAAAAAAAAAGAATTCGAAAAAAATAGATACATTTTCAAATTCAAGAAATGAGCCTTCAGTGAAAAGTATTCATATTCAACAAATTATGTTAATTTATTTTGTACTTAAAAAGATCAATTTTAAATAAAAAATAGATTTCGTAATATTTCAACCAAAAATAGTCATTCAGCGCCAAAGAGCGGAACACATTTTTCAGAAAATAGTTCAATTTGCTACCGAAAAAGATAAAGTTTTAACTAAAATGTTTAATCCTGCAGCTAAAAATTTAATTTTTAACGAAGTAGTTGCAAATTTAACCCCGTAGTTGAATTTTAAACTAAAAAAGAGAAATTTTCAACCAAAGAAAAGAATACATTAATTTTTAATCAAAAGGGATCAAACTAAAAAGATCAACCTTCAAACAAAAATATTAATTAAAAAAAAGTGATTAAACTTGAAACAAAGCAGTTAAATTATCAATTAAAACTGATAAATTTTTTGAAAAAATGGAATAATTATATTTTCACTCAAGAAGATTGATCTTCAACAAAGAAAATGCAGGGATTTTCAGCACAATAGTTAAAATTTCAACAAAAAATATGAATTTTCAAATACAACTTTATTATTAACAAAGTTCTTACAAATTCAAGCAAGTTGTTAAATTTTCAACTTGAAAAGAGAAATTTCGAACCGAAAACGGAATAGTTAGTTTTTAAACAGAGAAAATCATTATCAACAAAAAACAAAAGTCATATATGATATTTCTACAAAAAGAAATAATTCTAAATAAAGAAAAGTTAAATTTAAACTAAAGACAATTTTATTAACAAAATAATGTAGGCGTCAACCAAAAAATATTAACTTTCACGTGACAGTTGCATTTTGAACAAAAAAAGATGACAAGTCTGACAAAATCGTTGAATTTTTAATAACAAAAGAATATTTCAGTGAAGAAGGAAACAAAATTTTAATCAAATTGATGAATTTTCTACAAAGCAGTTGCATTTTAGAAAATTTTTACATTCTGTTAACAATTTCCCCCTGGAAAATGGGGTTATTTCACATACAAAAACATCAGACTATTATGTTCGATTGGTATTTTTCGTCTAAAATTGCTATTTTCAGTATGTTCACTTTTTTCGCCGTAAATCGTTTTTATTGTAACAAAAATCATTTGTCTTCAAAAACTATAACTACAATTTTGAAAAACTCGAGGTAAAAGTGAAAAACGACGATTGTAAAAAAGGAATAACCTTTAGCACTTTCATCACTGAAGTATGCCTTCTGTTTGACAAAAGCTCTCTCAAGATTTTCAGACACCCTCGCGGTCGTCAAATAGCTGCACCAATCTCTGGAGAGTGATACGACTTATCCTCGGCGGTGTTGCGGAAAAGAAAAAGAGCTTTCTATAAAGAACCGTTGAGTAAAACCAGACTTGATGCTCCTTCTTCTCTTTCTTCATCCAATCGAATCATGACACCCATGGGAAATAAGTTTTGGTCGATCATACGACTCGGCTGACAACACACTAGTTTATATTACTTGGATTCATGACAATTTTTATATTCTCGACTTTTGATAGAATTTTATGAGTAATGTTACCAGAATTCAACTAAATTCAAGTAATTCAACTAAACTATATTCAAAAAAATAAGTTGGCATTGTACGAAAAGGTTTTTTGATTAGAAAATGATTAATACTTTCGGAAAAAGACTAATCTTTTTGATCAGTTAAGCGGTATTCGCGCTTGACTGACTATAAAGTGGTTTATACTACTTGGCTCTCTGACCATTTTTGTAGCCCCGACACTTGAACAAATGGTTTGAGTCAATGATCTACCCGGCTTTAGTGCAATGCACTAAAACCGGGTATATCATTACCTGAAACTACTCCGAAGTAAATGAGGAAGAACTTTCTTTATATTCTTTACTTAAGAAATGATTAATACTGTCAAAGAAAACCTAATATTTTCAGTTTATCATATGAATCTTCTGAATTTAGTTTTTTTAGTTTATACTAGTTTACTCCCTGGAATTCGCAGTTTTCTGACTAAACACTGGTCATTACTGCTTGAAACCGTAAAAATGTTCAATTTCTCGTATATTTATAAAAATTTTCTCATAATGTTTTTGAAATTCAACTAAAGAATAATTTATTATTGCCTGGGGCTATTTAAATCAATTTTTAGATGTATTTTAAAAGTTTAATATCATTTATCTGCTACATCAGAACCAAGTGATAAAGCAGGCATGTTTGAAAAAAATATTGTGTACAAGAATTATGATCATGGTAGATCAAAACTATTTTGTACCAACATTTTTTCTATCTATAAATAATGAGTTACTTTCAAAGCTAAACTCATTTGTTGTCAATTATACGATATTCTCGCTTGATTGACTATATAATGGTTTCTAATTCTCGAACCATAACTAAAGTAAAATATATTATTAACTGGAAACTGTTCCGAAATAAGAAAGTAGGACTTTTTTATTGGTTCTTTATTACGTAAGAAATAAGTATTCTTTTTAAAGAATAACTAACAATTTTCACTAATCAAAAAGTATTTGCTTATTGGCTGACTAAACACTGGGTGATACCACTTGATTCCGTGAAAATTAGTTATATTCTTGACTTTTGATAGAATTTTTTCAGTAATAATTAAAAAATGAACCTAAAGCAACATTTTTATCAACTGAAAATATACGATCCACTTTTCAGATGTATTATTCAATTTTTTTATATAATTTCCTTTTTACAATAATTATTCACAAGTATCTTGCACAGAAGATTTTTTTATGCAATTCTCGAGTATTTCAATAAGGTCCTTATTAGTGTTTCCCAAATTCAATTAAGGCGAATATATTATTAACTAGGACTATTCAAATCACATTTTAGATTTACTTCAATTTTGTTATATAATTAACGTTCCACATCAGGGCTAAGTAATAAAGTCGAAATTTTCGGGAAAAATATCGCATACAAGAATTATAATCCTTATAAATCAAAACTGTTTTGCACAGAAATTTTTTCTAAACACAAGTAATTAGTACCTTTGCTTTGCCGATTATACGGAATTCGCATGTGGCTGACTGAAAATAGGTTTTTACTACTTGAATTCCTGAATATGTTCAATTTCTCGTTTATTGATAAAATGTTTTAAATGATGTATTACTGAATGAAAATACTTAAGCAAATTTTTAAATGTATATTAAAATTTTAATATATTTTACGTCCTGAATCAGGGCCAAGTAATAAAATAGGACTTTTGAGAAAAAATATTGCATATACGAATTATGATCCTAGTAAATCATAACTATTTTGTACAGAATAGTTTTTCTTATATAAGTATTTAGTACTTTCAAATAAAAACTAATTTTTTGACGAGCATGCAAAATTAGCGATTGGCTGACTAAACAATGATTTAAACTGCTTGAACTATGTAAATTTACAGTTTCTGGACTACTAATAAAGTCATTATTATTCGAAAAAACATTTTATAAAATAATTATTCTGCTGGTAAATTATAACTATTTTGTACATAAATTTTTTCTATATCAAAGTAATTAGAATTTTCTACGACAAACTTATTTTTGGTCAATTACATGATATTCGCGCTTGGCTGACTATAAAATGGTTTATATAAACAAAGTAGAAGGAACTACTCACTGGAAATATTTATACAAATTTTTGAGAAAAATTTAATAACTTGAATATCATTTACGTCCTGCACCAGTGCGAAATAATTAAGTAGGAATTTTGGAAAAAATATTGCATACAAGAATTATGAATCTTCATTAATCATAACTATATTTTACAGCAAATTGTTCTTTAATTTAATTTTTTTGGTTAATCGTAGCTAGCGTCACTGGGGCCCCTAAACATTTTTAATTTTTTATCTCTTCATAACTTTAGTTATTTGAATATAATTAAACAAATAATTGTTAAATACTTGTTAAGTTCGTATAATAACCGAAGAATTGTTATAACAAAAATGAATATTTGATTAATTTTCATTCATTACTTGTCAATTTTTTGAAATTTTCGAATATTTAAATAGCTTTAAATCTAAATTATGGTGAAACATTTGAAAATCTTTATTTTCTACTTAGATGTAAACAGGCGAGGAATTAACATTTTATCTTCAAAACCCTTGAAAAGGACACCTCTTTTATATGAATAAATGGTTTTGAAAAAAATTTTCTTTAAATAAATTTGAAAACTATCGAGATATTATAACTTAAATATTATAAATCCTCTAACTGAAATTGCATGAGTATATACTCATCAGAATTGATATGATTTCAATATGAAATGCATGACAATAATACCCGATATACAATAAAATCGAAATCCACAAATTTAATATTCACAAACGATCAGATTGCATATAAAAAATGAAATGGGTCATAACGCTTGTAATAAAGTTTTGTGCACCACCCCGCAATAAATTCATCGAAGTAAAGTCTGTCGTTCCTTCCTCTGTTCAAGAGTCGTAAAATTCCGTTTTGTCATTTCCGGATTTGAGTTGCAGCCGTAGATATGTTATAGGACGCAGTACAAGGAATTTAAAAAATAAAAAAGTAGAAAAAAGGACGAGAAATATTGAAGCCTGGAGAGGCGAAGAAAAGAGTTACCTCAGTGGCTGACTTCTTTTGCTTGCAATCGAAACTGTTGAGATGTTTGAGCAGGAAAAGTGGAAGGAAAAATAAAAATAGAAAGGAAAAATGAAGAAAGGGATTATAAGAAAGGAGGAGGGGGAGTAAAGTATAGAGAAAGGATGAGAGTAACGAATTTTATCGAGCTTTTCCTTCTAAAGCGCTTTGCCCCAGAGGTTTCCGTTATCTTTTGGAGGAAACGTTTCCTCCAGGACTCTTGCGCTTTAACGTACCGTTAAACCTCCGGTACTCATGGTTGAGCTCGGTACGCTAGTACTCACATGGGAGATGATCCAGCGCATTGTCCCCGTGGCAAAACATCTGTCCTGTTGTCCTCTTAACTTTTTTATTTCAGATTTGTCTGTTAGTATTTTCTGTTTTTGTTTCAGAAAGAATATACAAAGAGAAAATACTATTTGTATAATTACGTACAGACCATTTAAAAAATTTGTATACCTCTCCCATCTTCCTTTATTTTAACGATTCATAGAGTTTTTCATTTATTTTGAGAAACCTTAAGAAATTTAGAACGATTTAAAAAATTAAACGGTAGGAGAGAGTGGTCCTAAGTCGGCACAGTGATTTTATTGTCTTAAACGGAGGGATGAAAAGAATTTAATGACGCTTTAATGTCTTTGGTCAGATACCACGATCCTTTATCTACAATTCTATGTCTTTCGGAACAGTGTCAGTTATTTTTCCAGTCGGAATACAATGCAAAGTCAAAAATTTCGGGACAAAATGGACAAATTTGAACCATTTACAACTAAAAAATGTGCAGAATATCAGCAATAAGATAACACATAAAATAAAAGGAGACAAGAAAAATACAATCCAAATACAACTAAACGAAAAAAACAACAAAAGAGGAGTGACACGGAATTGAAATGCAAGCAAATAAAATAAGACACAAATAAAAATAAAAGAGACGAACAAAAGTACTGACTCAGGACCACTTGTTTGTTACCCACTCAGGCCCATTTCATATTATTACTAACATAAAACAAATCAGAATGTAAAAAATTGACCTTATCAAACACGTAATCTATTAGACTAAAATTTGTTTTTGAAGCCGCTGATGATATAAAAGTTTCATTTAAAATCTATTATTTTTTTCAAAATGTGTACAACCCTGTAGGTGCTTCACAAGAATGAAAAAAATGGAATTCCGTTTGCATGAACAATAATTTATACCCCGCTTACGTTGTCAAGCGAAAACTAAAGTCACCAAAAGATTTTAAATTACCACAAAGAATTTCAAACAATTAGAACATTTTTATAGAATTTAACAAGATTTACAAAACTTCTTAGGGATTTCACTAGATTTTGCGGAATTTCAAGAAATACTATTTCCGAAGAACTACTATCGCGGTTTACAAAAGATTGGAGGGGATCTCAACAGATTTTGAGATATTCAAAGGGATTTTTGGTGATTTCGAAATATTTTTAAAGGTACGGGATTTCAAAGAATTTTAAAGTATGCCAAGAAATAATGAAGTATTTTTCAGAATTTTTGAGTATATTAGGGAATTTTAATGCAATTTTAAAGATTTAAAGGAAATTAAATGAATTACATAAAAATTTTGAAGATTTTAGGTAAATTAATTAGGTTTCAAAAGATTTCAAAGTATTTTAAGGGATTTTGACCGGATTGAAAAGGTTTATAACGGGGTTTCGATGATTTCACTAACAGGATTTGATGATCCTGTGTATTTTCTCCATGGCAAAATATTTGGCCTGTTGTCTTCCAACTTTTTGATTTCCATTTTTCCTGAATATTTTTCGTTTTCGTTCAGCAAAGAACGTAAAAAGGAAACATCTGTTAATTGTGTCGAGATTGTTTTTGAAATTATGGACCCTCCCACTATCTATTATTAGGATTTGTATTTTTCATTTACATTTCGAGGAATTTTAAGGAATTATGTACGAATTCCGCGGATTACAATGGATTTTAAGGCATTTTTAGAGACTTTTAAACTGTTTTAAACTTACATTTTTAGAAAATTTAACCAGATATACGAGCTTTTTAGAGATTTTTTAAGACTTTGCGGGATTTAAAGATTTATCGAGTAATTTCAATGAATTTTTGGGATATCTAGGAATTTCAAAGAATTAAGAACGTTCTATGTAGATTGAGAAGGATTCTATAGGCTTTTAACATTCCCAAAGATTTTCACAAGGTTTCAAAAATTTGTAATGGATTGTATGAAAATATATGGGATTTCCAGAGATAACGCGAATTTCGAAGGATTTTTAACGATTTTTTGGAATTTTAAGGAATTAAAAACCATCCCTGCGGATTACAATGTAATTAAAAGGATTTCAAGAGATTTGAAGGGATTTGAATGGATTCTAAATGATTTTAAGAGAAACCATAGTATTTTATCAAATTTTGAAGAATATTAGGGGAGTTTAATAGGATTTCGATGACTTAAAGAAATTTAAATAGATTTCATAAGAATTTAAAGTATTTGAGAACATGTTTAAATATTTTGAAGGTTGTAAGGGATTTAAGCCGATTACAAACAATTATAAAGCGATTTTGATGATTTCAGGGGATTTCAAGAGATAGCGATCAATTTTGTCTTATTCTAAGGAATGTTAAGAAAAAAAGATGGATTTCCGTGGAAAAAAATGTATCAAGATTTTAGGAGAGACTATGAGATTTGAAGAGATATCGAAATCTTTTTAAAAAAGCAACTGGATTTTAAACATTTTGAAGAAGTTCAAGAAAAATCTAAGTATTTTCTCGAATTTGGATGGAGGTCAATTCAAAAGATTTCGAAATATTTCAAAGAATTTTAAAATATTTTAAGAAATTTAAAACAGGATTTCAATTATTCCACAGGATATCGAAGGATTTCACGAAATGTCAAGAGATACTAAAGATTTAGGACGGATATAAAAAAAAATGTCCGCTGATTACAAATGATTGTAAGGATTTCAGGAAATTTTAAGGCAATTCAAAGAATTAAAGAAAATTTAATCGTTATAAAAGAAATCACAGAATTTCAAAGGATTTTAAAGGATTTCAAATGAAGCCAAAATTTTTTTCCCAAATTTTGAAGGAGGTAATTTGAATGATTTCAAAGGATTTTAAGAGATTTTAAGATTCATAAAACAAGATTTCAATTGTTTCACAAGATTTCGGAGGATTTCAAAGATTTCGAGGAACGTAATAAGATAATGAGGAATTAAGGTAGCTTTTAGGAATAATTCTGTTGATTACAAAGGGCTTTAAGGATTTCAGAAGTTTTTAAGACACTTAAAGGAAATTTAAAAATTAACAAAAAAATCACAGGACTTTAAAGGATTTTAAAAAATATTCAGCAAAACCAAAGTATATTCCAGAATTTTAAAGGATCTCAGGGAATTTCAATATTTCATAATTTCAGCAGATTTTAAGGGATTTACACAAATTTCCGAGGATTAGAAGGAATTTATATAGGATTTTTATCGAATTTTGAAGATTTCAAGGGATGCCACGGAAGTTCAAAAAATTTAAATTGATCTTGACAGTTTTTAAAGGATTTCAAGAGATGATAAGAGATCCTAAAATGGATTCCAAGTTATTTTGTCCGATATCCAAAGAATAAAAGGATTCAAAGAAATTTTCACACGATAACAATTTTTTCAAGGGATTAAAAAAATTTTCAAAAAAGTTCATAGCATTTCAAAGTATTGCGAAGATTTTCAGTGCTGTCAGAAGACCTCACGTAATTACTGCATGCTCCCGAAACCAACTCAAAATTTAGGGATAGTATTAATTATTTATAGCTTTTTTTGTTAGTTAATTTTATTATTTGAATTGCCTCATTTTTGCTCATTTTTATTTTTCAAACTGTTGGTTTATATATAAAAGAATAATTGATAGTTCATTTTTTAATTTTTTCCCTTTTTTTTGTTATAGGCAATATAATTTAAACAGGCATGAAAGTATGATGTGTGGAAACAATAACTCAAGTGCAATCAATCGAAATAATCAAACGGAAGTACGCTAATACACGTTATTTCCACATCTGGAACATAAAATGATTTAATGTACCTACACCTACAGAATTTACGACTTAAATTTACCATGAACTATCCTCTATTATTAGTGGATATGTTTGTACAACAAATTTAATTTGGTTGTATTTTAGGAGATTTCCAAAATATTATTGAATATTCCAGGATTTAAAAATAAATGATACAACTTTATGGATCATTCTAGAACATTTTGAAACATTGAAAATATTCTAGGAAAGTGAAAAAGTGTGGAATATTTTGCAACGTCTTAGAATAATTTGGATAATTTATCAAGTTTTGTAGAAATTCCAATACATTCAACTATTTCAGAGTAATATGGACAATTTTACAAATGTCTACCAAATTAAAAAAAAAATGTTCCGAAATTTCAGAATATTCACTTAATGTTCAAAAATTTTCTTTAATACCTAATATTTTGCTTAGACCAGGAACTTCTGAAGTTTTGCAGCCCTGTGATAATATTAAAATTGCAGAAAATATTTCAAAATTGCAGAATATTCTAGAATATGCAGGAAATTGAAAAAAACATGCTAAAAAGCTTCAGAACATTTTTTAGCATTCCAAATTACATTTTTAGAACATATAATAATATCTTGGAATGTTCAAGAAGATTCTAGAAAAGTCCAGATATATCTCGCATATTGCAGAATTTCATAAATAGTTGGAATGTTATATTCAAAAAGATTACAAAACCCTGGAGAACCGTTAGTTACTGTTTTTTTCAATTAAATAAAATATTTAGTATAATACCAAATAACTGTAGAACATTTTCAGCTGAATATTATATTTGACTGTAAACCCCTTTTTCGAGGTTTAAGTATGCAAATTTTGTAAAAATTAGAAAAAAATTCTGTGGCCAAAAAATACTTCTTGAATTTCTTGTTAGGTACAATTCTTTTTACTAAATAATAATAATAATAAGTATAATATATATATATATATATAATAATAAGCTCAGTTGGTTAGACACTTGTACTTCACCTCAGAGGTCCGGGATTATATCCCTGAGCCGGTACCTCTAGAAATTTTTCAATGTACCTTTACCGAGGTTCTGGTGGTTCGGAACCCACCTTAAGCTTTAGGTCTCCCCATCGTATACTTGACTGCAACCCTGTCCGTCAGTGATGGGGTAAAAACCAGGCTTTGTCCAATATGTGTGGACAAACTGCTCTGATCATATCACTTGATCGCATTATAAAAATGCGTCCGTTACTGATGATTTATACCAGGACAGCCCCGTGCAAAATGATAAAATAAAAATCCAACTCCAACCAAAAATGACTTCGACATGTTGGGCAGTATAAGCCTGCGACAACATTTCAACACAGAAATGTTTAATATAATTATAAATTAAAATTTTAATTTCTGCTCAAGGTATAAGTTTCTTAAAATTTTTTAAAAACAATTTTTTTAACTACACATTTTGTTCAAAACTTTTACAATGTATAGCACTTGAAAGATATAAAAATTGTTTAAAAAAAGCTTAATTTGCAGCATTGGAACCAGGAAAATTTGTTTATAGAATAACAAAAGAATGCAACAAGACTTTGCATAAAACTGTGTAGTTAATACAATCAAAGAAACTCGTTTTTACACATTTTTAACCAGTTTCAGTTATAAAAAAAAAAATTTTCCAGAAAATTTCTCAAGAAAATCAAAAATTTTGCAATACTCTGAAACTAAAAAAAAATATTAAAAAATATTAATGAAAGGATTATAAGAAATGTAAAACAAATTGCTTGATAATGTTTAAATTTGTAATTTATGAATATTTCAACATATTTATTAATATAAATAGAAGGTAGAAATAAAAAATACCAAAAATATAATTGCCGAATTGAAAAATTCCTGAATAATGAAATTCCCCGAAAATAAAATTTCCAAATAATGAAAATCCGACATTGAAAATTTTTTGAATAGCTTATAATTTTACTAAATTGAAAAATTCCCGAATAATGAAATTCAGGACGCTTTAAAATATTACCGAATTTCAAAATTCCCGGGGACGAATGAAGAATCCCAAAAAATAAAATTCTCGGCATTATAAAATACTCGAATAAAAAAATTTCTGAAAAAAAACATATTTCTGAACATTAAGATTTCTCAATAGGAAAGTTCCCGAATAATGGTATTCCCAAATTAAAAAATTGTAGAATTTAAAATTCTCAAATAATTAAATTTCAGAAGAGTTTATATTATTACCTGATTAGAAAATTCTTAAATAATAAAATTGCCAACAGAAAATAGCCGAATTATGAAATATCCGAACAAGAAATTTTCCGAATTCAAACCAATGATTTTTTAAATAAATATTTATTTATTATAAATAAAATAATAGTGTATTTTTATAACAAAGTATTTCTATAGTTTAAAGTTTCTAAAGCGATTTTCTTAACTTTAAAAAACAATAATTTACAACAACCTTAATCCAAAACATATTATTTGCAATTATTGTTATTTTAAATTAGAAAAATAATTGTGACAACTTTAAACATTAAGAGGAATTTTGCATGGAAACATCTGCATGTTGTATTTTTAATAAGTAATTAATATTTATATAAGATATTTCTTTGTTTAAATTTAGACATTTTCTAGTTCAAATATTCTATAATTTGGCCATTTTTATCAGAAATTTTATATTTCGGGATATTTTGTTATTAATAAATTTTACAGCGTCTGAAAGTATATTTTTCAGGATTTTTCAGGATTTTTCAGTAGTCCCAATTACCGAATAATAAAATTTCCATCAGAAAATAGCCTAATTAAAAAATGTCCTAAGCAAAAATAGTAAGATTTAGTGTAGAAAATTCCAAAATTTAAACAAATCAAATCTTCTTATTGAATAAAATTACAGTAATCGAATATTTTAATGAAAAATAGGTTTCAGGTTGCTCACATTATTTTTTATTTAAAATAACAATATGTAAAAAAATTTCATTCAGAAATATTTTTTTCCAATTATTGTTATTTTAGTTTCAGAAAATAATTGTAAAATCTCTGAAGATTAGTAATAAGTGGTTTGTCAAGAGCATTTAAGCATTCCATTTTTAATAATTAAGTAACATTTCTTAAAACAATTAATTGTTTAAATATGGGATTTTTATAGTTTGGATAATTGATAATTGGGCAATTTCCTGTCGGGATTTTTTTAATTTAGCAATATTATGCTGTCGGGAATTTTATTATTCGAGAATTTTCCAATCCAGTAATATTATAAACTGTTCTGGAATTTTATTATTCGACAATTTTCGAATTCGGGAACTTTATTATTAGAGAATTTTCTAATTCATGAATTTTATTATTCGGAAATTTTATTATTCGGAAATTTTTCAATTGGGAAAATTTATTATTCTAGAATTTTATTGTTCAGGAATTTTCAAATTCCGGACTTCTATATTGTCTGTAATTATATTTTCCGAGACTTTCCACTCGTTCCAAATAGAAAATACCTGGGTATAGATACTCATTTTTTACGCATAAAATGTATATCAATATTTTGCGAAAATAAACGAATTTTATTCAAACAACACATATTGTGGTAGATTACATATAATTCATAAGCTTTATTATCATGATTAAATAATAAAATTATTCTCGAATAAATTATCCTGTGCGATGCTGAAAACAGAATGAATAACAAAAAGACATAAAAAAAAGTTCACCATGTGAAAATGCTAATTAGAATTGCTAATTTGATTGATAGCGCCACAGGCGAGGAATAAAAAAAAATTCTAGAGCTCTCTGTAAGTTTTAGAAATCTCATTCAGTTAACGTCGCTCTCCAATTGAATCACCACGAGCTTCGACAAAGGGTCTAGTTAGTAGCGCTAATAATTAGTAGGAAATCGAACAACACAATTTTTTTCTTTTTTCTCATTGTTCTACAGGTGAACAAAGAAATCTCGAGGTCTGATAATCACAAGGACTAGAAATTGTAATGCCACTTGTAATATCGGTCGACCATAAGGGGATTAGAAAAATCATTAAATATTGGTTATTGGACGCCCCAATTTCGTACAATTAGTCTTTTTGTAACAGAATCTGTAGATAACTTTTTCAGCAGAGAGAAAAAAGTTAATCTTTTAGATTAGATATTCTAGGTAGGTCTGAAATTAATTCGACCAGAGTTTAATCAATCCAAATAAAACAGTCTTTCTTGGAACATTTCTTTTTTTAACAAAATGAGTGAAAATATATTTTTGTAGCTTGAAAGATTTTGAACTCCAATTCTGATTGCATTTTTTCAAGTATAGTGTTGCTTTGAGGAATTAAATGTATGATGCTCTCTTGTACTTACTAAAGCCATTGACGTAAATTTATCCAAGATGAACTTACCTAAAACATAAAAAATAGTACATTTAGTCATTTAATTAAATATTGATCAATAATAATTTTTCTTATTATTATTATTAGTCAGGATGTTTTTCTGATAGATAATTTGAAATTTTTCGTCATTTACCCGTCCAAAGGATTTTTTATTTGGAACAGGGAGTTTTTAAAAAGAATTATAATTCTCAGTTGAAATATTAGATAATTTTGGCCATAAAAATTACAATTCTTACTTCGAACAAAGAATTTTGTAGAAGGATTATAATTTTTAATTAAAGTAGAGATTTTTTAAAATACTTTTCTTCGGAATCAGAATTAAAATTATTTCAATACATTTATGTTTTGTGTAAAAATTCTCTCTTAAAAGTATGATAAAAATTCGTGATGAAAATTCCCTGTTATAAAGTTGAAAAATTATAATTCTTTACGAAACTCCACTCTTCAAAAGTGAAAATTATGAATCTTTTTTAAAATTTCCCGTTTTAAGAGTCAAAATTATAATTCTTTACGGTAATTTTCTTTTCAAAAGTCAAAATAAAAAATCTTTTTGTAAATTCCCCGTCTCGAAGTTTGAGTAAAGATTCCTTACGAAAATTCCCTCAGAGCGATAATTACATTTATTTCAGAAAAACCGTGTTTTTGAAATTTTAAATTAGGGAGTTCCGAATTGGGGCAACTTCTTATCTGCAAAAAAAAATAAATAAATAAATTATACAGTTTAAAATAAGGGATTTTCGAAAGCTAAGGAATTCTGGCTTCTCATAGGGATTATTTTGGTTAATTCACTTTTTGGAAATCAGAGTTAAAATTATTTTTCAAAATTGGTCATTTCATATAAAAAATGATCTTTCCAGACCAAAATGATAACAATTTACAAAATTCCCTGTTCCAAAGTCAAAATTATAATTCTTTGCGGGATTTTTTAAATACATTTTATTTTTGGCTAAAATGGTCAAATTGAATTTTTTATTGTAAATCTATAAAATTAAACTATTGGAAAAAAATCATACAAAATTACAAACTTTCAAAATATAAATATTGAAAGTCGATTAATTACCCATTCTATATTTACAAAATTCAAGACTTTTTAATTTTAGCTTATTCAAATTGTAGAACATTGAACAATTAATCTGTAAATTTGACCAGTTTATATGTTAAAAATTTACAATTAAAAATGATTCAAGTTTGATGTTCAGCAACTCAAAATTCTATAATTTTAATGATTTGCATTTGAAATTTTGACAATTTGTAATATGTATAATTAAAAACGCTGGAATTTGGATCTTCAATTCATTAAAATCATAAGAATTTTACAATTTTAGATTTTAAATATTTAAGATTGAAGAATATTTAACCGCAACACGTTAAAATAGAAGAATTTTTATCTCTAAAATTAAAGAGTTTTTAATTTTAAAATTTTACAATTATTTTGCAAGTATTAAGTTCAACTTTTAATGGACGATTTTCAAAATTGTAGAACACGAAATTGTAAATTGTTGAAATTTAAAAATTCTTATATTTAATGATTAACAATTAGAAATTATGCAAGTTGTAAGTTTTCCAATGCAAAATTTCTGTAACTTCCATGCTTTATATTCGAAATTACTTCATTTTGGAAGATGTGAAATTGAAAATTTTACTTTTGTAAAAAGAATTTGAAATATTTATTCTTCAAACTGCATATTTATTTAAACAGAGCTATAACATTTGAATTTTTTAAATAAAATATTTTTCAATTTAACCATTTTTGTATAAAATTGTATATCATTTTGATGATTTATATTCGAATTTTCTTCAATTTCAAAGATTTAAAAATGAAAAGTTCAATTTTGATTTTCAAAATAATCTAGTTTATCAACATTGAAAAATTTTCACTTCTTAGTCTTCGACATTAAATAATTTTTGATTAAAAATCTTAAAAATGGTAAAATTTTGAATAGAAGATAGTGAAAATTAAAAAATTCTCAATTATAAGTCTTCAAAATTAAAGTATTCTGAAAAAATCCTTCAAATAACGCATCTGTAGAATATGTATCTTAAAAATTAAATAGTTTTTAATTCTATCATGTTTTTAACATTTTAGATCATTTATGTTTGAAATTTTATTTCCAAACTCATTAAGATTTAAGATTTTTGATTTACACATTTCTCTGTATTTAAATTTGTAATTTTGATGCCTAACATTATAATTTCTTCAAACTTTAAATTTTAGAATTGAAAACTGTATTTTTACCTTCAAAATCAATCAAATTTTTTAAGAATTTTTATTTATACATTTTAAAAATCCAAGATATATCTTTTAAATTTTACAATTAAAGAGATCTTTTACATTGTAAATTCCCTGCATTTTTAAGACTTATGATTCAAAACTGGACTTTTGTTCTTAATACTATTAAACATTAAATTATATACAAAATCATCGTCCACATTATATTTTATAGTACTTTTAAATGAAGCATATATTTTAGGTCAACATTCATGCAATAGCAATAAGAAATCTGTAAGAATAATTGAAGTCAATAATCCGAATAGTTGTTTATTTATATTGTTGATCATAATATTTATATTTATATATTTGAAATTTAAGCTTAGAGTCAAACATTTTACAAAAAAAAAAATATATATATATAAATTTTAGAATTAAAAAGAAAATAATTAAAAACTTTGTGATCAAGGGTTACGTGATTAATGACTTTTTGATAATGCGGTAGCAAAAAACCAATTAAACTTCCGCTCGTTAGCAAGACTCGATGGCGAATAACAAACTTGGGAAATTATCAAGTTGTCTATCACATGTTTCCGTTTAATCGACCGATCAAAATCAAACTGGAGGTGACTTAATACTTAATCCAATTTAGCCAAAATAATTGTTTAAACAAATTATTATATTATAAAGCTATCTCCTTCTATATTAATACTAGATAGTTGGGTTTCTTTTTCGAAGTTTCTAACTTTTTGTCTTTTCTTGATCAGAGTAAAGTGATAATTACTTCAAGTTGACAAAAATAATTTTCAAAACAATTTATTCTTAATATTAATTATATTCTCTTTGCTAAATCGTTGAAAGCTGTGATTTTTGCTAAAATGTTTAACAGTTCGTCTTTTTTTTAATTGGAGTGACTTAGTAATCAATTATATTCAGTGAATGTAATCATTTAAACAAATTATTATTGTTTATATCTATCTTCAATCTTTATCTAAATTGATGCTAGATAGCTGCGGTTTTTTTCTGTAATTTTTTACATTTTTTCACTCATCAGTTAGTGATTCACCTAATATTGAACTTTCTAGCATTACTAGGTAAAAAGTGGAAAAACGTTTAAGTTCAGAAAAATTCAACATTTTACCATTTATGTAAGAGAAGAGGTTATAAGCAATAATAGATTGTATAAACAACTATTTTAGTTAAATTACATTATTTATAACTTTACTAAGTACGAAGTCGGTCAAAAGTGAACAATTTTACAAGAAACGGCAACTTTCAAGAATTAATAAAGAAGGATACAGTTATAAACAAGAATAATTTGTTTCAATGATTATTTTTCTAAACTGGATTAATTATTAACCCACTCCAAGAGAAAAATAAACAAATTTTTAGAATTTTCAGAAAAAACGAATTTTTCTAAAATTATTCAAAGAGAATATTATCATAAATAATAATTTGTTTAAACAATTCTTTTTGCTAAATTGCATAAATTTTCACCTCAATCTAAGTAAGAATTACATAAACAGTTGAAAAATTAAAAAAAAACCGCAAGGTTCTTACATTGTTGAAAGAGAAGCTTGTTATAAATAATAATAATAAATTCTTTAAACAATTATTTTTGGTAACATAAATCAAGCATTATCCTAGTATAATTTAAAATGTGACAAAATGTGAAAAATTTCAGAAAAACTGCGAATTTCTAACCATTCTAATAGAAAATTGCCAAAAACAATAATACATTTTTTTAAACAATTTATGTGAGCTTAAAATTATCAGTATAAAGTACTATTCCATATATTAGAAACAATTTGCATTAAAATCCGCAAAAAATCATAATTAACGCGAAAAACTCGCAACCCCATTTGTTCATTTATGATTTTTTTGGGAGGGGGGCTGTAAAATAGATTTATGGGCTCACGTTTTAAAAGCAATATTTTATTCGTATTTTATGACTAATTGTAAAGAGAAATGTTAAATTTCAACTCGATTCAGTTAATATTAAAGATTCTGCATAAAATTTATGAAAACGTCTTTTTTCTTATGGGAAATACGTGTTGAACTTTATCGGGCTTGTGCCATCTCTATATATGCATACATTTATATTTTTTTTAACTAGTTTTTTTGTGTGGATCCAAACAAATTTCCGGGCGACTTCCTAAAAATTCCGGAAAAAAGTGTTTACCACCCTACAATAGATATTGATTAACAGTATATAATTATTACATTAAAAGACTAATGGATATAAAATAAATAATTCAATATAATTAATAGTCAGAACATAATAATATGTGTTAAAAATTGAAATTATATATAATTATCTTAGGTATATTTCTGATTTTAATCAATGATTATCCATTGTACATTCATCATCTATGTATTTAGGGTCGTCGCTCTAAGGGAAACTGTACATAAGTTAATTTACCAACAAATTTTAATGAAGTAGCTTTCTCTGGTCTTTTCTCTTTCTCTGAAGCATACTTTCTATAACTATCTGTAATCTTGTCTTCCTTCTATGCGGCGCTTCACAACTTCTCTGAAGACTCCTATTCGATATCCCCACTATTGCCACGTCCATATAGGGTGAGCGCGTATTCTGTCTCTCTCTCTCTCTCTCTCACTCTTTCGCTCTTTCGCGCGTGCGCTCTCTCTCTCTCTTCCCCTCTTTCTTTCACGACACTCTCTTAGAATAAAATATCCCCACTACTCCACCACAAAGCAAGCTCCTTTGCAAGCGCACTTGTAACTCCTGCCTTGCGACCCACATTAAAAAAATATCATTAAATTAATTTTTTCTAAATAATAACTATTAACTTTTTTCGTGAGATTTCTCTATGCGGGCCAAACTATTTATCTAGTGTAAAGAATACTTTTTGAAAAAATTGAATTTTCGAATTTTCTTTAGAAGCGACAGATTCTACAATATTCTGAGAAATAAGTTTGCTCATTTTAAAAAGTCGTGCAAAAATACCTCTTACACTTTTATCGTTCGCGAAAAATATTCGGAAATTTAATCTTTTGAAAGAAAATGTTTGTTTCCACACAATTTTTTGGCCATCATAAAACTTATAGAATTTCTTCTTTATGTAAATACGAATTAAAAAATGAATATGTTTGAAAAAAACATTTTCCTCCCAACAAGAATCATTTTCCCCAAAAATTGAATATTTTTTCTAAAAAAAAAATCTTTTTTTAAGTCATATGCCATGTTTTGATGAAAGAATTTGTACAGGAAAAAATAATTCTGAATATAAGTGTGGAAAAAGCATTAGAATATATTGAAAAAAGTCACTTTTTTCGAACTTTAGAATTTCTAATAATTAATGTTTCAAAAATCTTCAAAAAATCACAGAATTCTATTTTTATATATAAAGTGACATTTTTCCTATCTTGATCGAAAAAATAAGAAATTTTATTTTATGGCCCACCCTAATGGGTAAGTCGGCAAATGTGGACACAGCAATCCTCGGATAAAATTTATTGATCTCCATAATTCGTGGATAAAAGAGATTCCAGTTTATTGTCGGTAACCAGGGTGATTAGGTGATGAAGGCCATGGAATACGAAGCCAATTAGTATTTTTTAAATTAGATTGAAATTTTCGTCAATCCTAAACAAACAGAAAGTTCATTAATTCCCTGCATTTCCCAGAAAAACACCTTTTTGAATTTAGCAAAATAAATATACAATGCTTTGTTATACGAAAATTAAGAATTAAATGATTGCATTCTGAACCAGTGAAAAATATTAATTTTATACCAAAGTTTTGTAGATATAACCAGATAGTTGAACTTTCAAGCCAAAGAGAAAAATTTTCAACAAAATAGTTTGGTATTTTAACAAATAATAAAATTTACAAAATAAAGTAAAATTGTCACACAAAATTGTTTGAATTTTCAAATCAGAAATACTAAACTTGAATCAAGAACAGTTAGATTTGATCAAATAGCCGAATCTTCAAATGAAATAAACAATTAAAAAACATACAGTCCAAATTTTATTTTAATAGGACGACTTGTTTTCCAATTCTGTTCAAACAAGAAAAGGATATTTTTAACAACATAGTTAAATTTTTCACCACACTATTACATTTGTAAATAAGAGTTTGATTTTTAAAATACAAATATGTATTTTTAGTCAAATATTCGATTTTTCACCTCAAATATTCAATTTTCAACCAAATAATTGAAGTTACAACAAAAATTTGTAGCCAAAAAAATAATAAGGAAATAATTACATTTATTTCATTTGCTTTAAAATTTACTTGCCTAAATGAAAATTCAATAATTCTATTTTTTGTTCAATGTTTTCATTTTTAGTTGAAAATTTGTATTGTTTAGTAGAAAATTCATATTCTGGAATGAACATTTAAATATTTGGTTAACAATTAATTTTTTTTACTAAAAATGCATCATGTTAGGTTAAAATTCAATTTCTTTGGCTGGAAATTTGACAAAATTTGTTTTTATTATGACTTGAAACCTCAAAATTTTGGATAAGATTTATATTTTTGTTTATTCAAAAAACTTTCTTCGTTAAAAATGTAATTCTTTTGTTAAAAATTTATATTTGTCGGTTTGATTTAATAGATTTTAATTAGAAATAAAAATATTTTTTAGTGAAAATGTCAACTAGCAGACTTTTTGTTGAAAATTATTTTTTTTTATCATAGATTCATTAGTTTGGATGATACACAAATGTGACATTCTTTGTCACTGTCCTTCAACTGCAAGCCAATATTATTAAATTAGTTGTGTGAATCTGGCAGAATTCTTTCCTCAATTTTGTTATGGAAAAATTATTTCTGTATTAATATAATAAAATTAAAAATGATAAACATTTTATATCATTTTGTTTTTAATGCAGTAACTAAAAGTGAGAAAACATTTTTTTGCAAAAGGATTTTACTTCCAATTTTATCAGATTCTCGTTTGTCAAGCAATCAATAGAGTTCCTGACGTTTTCACTGTTCACTGGTTTCGCAAAAGTGACCTATTTTGTAATCGAAAAAACGAGAAGTGCAATCGACGAGTTTATTGAGTTTAAAAGTATAATTCATCAACTGAGAAAATTTATAAATTACAAGTCAATAATCGTGAATTAATAAATGGCAAGTAAATAATAATGAATTCATAAGCAGTGACAAGAAAAAAAGTATTATTGTTTGTTTTTAGAATTAAATACATTTTATAAAAGTATTAAGAAAATTAGAAAGATTTTTGAGTATTTCCGAAAAGTTCAAACAAAATCTGAAAGATTTAGAAACTTTTTTTATTTTCAGTGTATTTCCAAAACATTAGGAAAAATTCGAGATATTTTGAAAAATATTAAGGACTTTTAGATGTTTGGAAAAAATATAAAATATTTGATAAATTTTCGGAAATGCTTCCAACCTTTGAAATATTATAATTATATACAAAACTTCTGAAATTCCTAAAAATATTTACGGCAAAATCGAATTTTGTTTTAATTTTGAAAAATCGTTGAAAATGTAAAAAAAAGTGCCTTAAAATCTACAAAATTTAAGAAAATTTGCTGATTCACTTGAACGGTTTCTAAATTATCTTAAAGTTTCTAAATTTATAGTTTGCAATCTTTTTAAAAAATCTTTTAGAGTTTGAAATTCTTTTTTCAATATCTTTAATTCTTCTAAATTCTTCTTAAATTTTTTCGAGATTATTTTTTATTTTTTAATCCTAACAAACGCAAACATTTTTCTTTAAAATCTTCTTTTTTTTCGAAATTTAAGAAATTTAAGGATTTAATCCTTCAAAAAATTCTAAATTTCTGATATTTTCGAAATGTCTATAAATATTTTAAAGTGTTTTCATTTTTTATAATATTCTCATAAAATTAATTTTTCCAAATGAAAAATAATTTTAGTTTTTCCTGGAAACTGAAAGATTTTTTTTTCATTATCTTGAAACCTTACAGAATACCTACAATATGTTATAAGTTTTGATCATTTTTAAATTATTTCAAAACTTCTAAGTATCTTTAAAACTTACTCAGATTCGTTTTAAAAATATGTATTATGGCAAAATTTTACTTTAAATCTTTTACATTTTTTACAAATTTCAGGGCATAATTTAGAATGTCTTGTAATTTTTTATATTTTTCTCTCAGAATTTATTGAGATACAAATTATCTGAAACTTTCCGATCAATATTAAGAAATTTTTTTTCATTCTATTCACGCCCTGTAAGATTGAGTTTACCTGAAAAAATTTAAGGCTGAAAAAATAAAAGAATTGTCTGAAAGCCTTTGATATTCTTTTTCTATAAATTTGGAATCTTTAAAACTTAAAATTATGCTTGAAAAATTAAACTAAATCCATTGAACATTTTACCAGTATACTTTAAAAAAATGTATTCTCGGAATCTTTTAAAATTATTAAAATCTTTATAAATTTTGTATCAAATTCTTAAAAAAAAGTTTTTCCCATAATTTAGTTGTTCTTATCTCTTTGAAAATTCACGGTTTCGCGTGCCTCTGGCTGTTTTCAAGATAACTGAAAATAAAATATTTTTTAAAATGTTTTTTATTGGGCTAGTTTGAGGTAGTAAAAAACTATCCCCCTCAAAAAATTACTGTATGTTTCCTTAATTTCCACCTGTTTCTGACCCTTTTCGAGATAACTTAAAATTATTTGTTTTAAATTTTGAAAGAACATACTTCTTTCCTCCCTATGATTAGCGAAACTTAGAATGAATTTCACCCAATTTATAAATACATGCCTCGATTTAAATATACTTATTGGTATTCTTAATTTGTATATAATTAAGGGACTATGCATGAAATTAACCGAAATGCATGTCCTTTTTTTAATAGGATATAATTAATGATTTAATTTCAACAATTAGTTGTATAAATAAGGGTATTTAAGTCGTGTTAGCTTTAAAGTAGGTAAAATTTATTTTTAGTTTTTCGGAACATGGAGAAAAGGGAAGAAAGTGTTACAAATTTAAAAACAAAATCAAAATTTTTAGTTAAATCGAAAACGGCAAATCGAAAATCGAAAACGACAACCACCATAAAATGTTCCTATGGCAATTTGAAAAAAGATCCTATTAAAAAAAATAATGCTCCTTAAAAAGAAAAAAAATTTGGTATAAAAATGAAAAAGAGGAAAAAAGGGAAATGGTTGGTTCCCTGTTCACTTTTCTTTCCTCTTTTTTATTTTTGTCCAAAAATTGCTGTATTTTTTAGGTTTTTTTTCAAAGAGGATCTTTTTTCAAATTGCAATAGGAACATTTTATGGTCGTTTTTCAATTGGTCGTTGGATTCTCCGTATTGTTTTCAGGAATTCTATATATTAACATTTTTATTTTATTTTTTATTTATTTATTTTGTGAACCATAAACAGGCAATGCTTTATAACTGGTTCATCAAGTACAATTTTTATAAAATATAACGTATCTTACAATACATCTTATTTTTTTGTCTTATCTTTATTATTTAATAGTCTTATTTTATTCATTCTGAGGAAGCAGCCCAGTTTGTGTGTGAATAATAACATTTTGTATTTTTAAAATGAGTGGTAGTTTGGATATATTAACTAATTCCAAAGTCATATATACTATCTTTTTTTTTATAGTTAACTTCTTGTATTTTAACTAGTCACAATATACTATCAAGTTTCTTATGTATTGCTTCTTTCAAATTTGTGTTATCCTTATTTTACTATACACAAGAACAATCCTAATTTTTGTGTTATTAGCATGTACATTTTTTTATTATCTATTTTCATTGTGATGTCTTGAATAAATAGTCCGCCATATCACCCCGTGTATTAGACTCTTTCTGAAAATCAAATTGCTTGCACTGATTCTCTTATTCTTTTTAATATAGCTCATTAATGTCATCATAATTTCTTTCTCATCAATTTTGGATAAGTTGCTTCGCAACGAAATTGACCTATAATTACCCACATTATCTCTAGATCCCCTTTTGTATATAGGAATCACTTTACTTATCTTAAGGATTTCAGAAAAAGTACCATTCTGAAGATCAGTATTTATGATCTGTTATAAGTAATTTTTTATAACAAGGTAGTATATCAACAGTTCACAAACAGTAATGCCTCGTCGCCTGCTGTCTGTTTGTTTAAATTGCCTACTATTTTGTCTAGTTCAGCAATAGTAATTGCCTCTATTTTAGTTAATTCTGAATTAATTTTTATTTCGGGGATCTCTTTACCCTCCCTCTCTATGCTTTCCTGTAGTTTTTTACCAATTTTCTGATAATAGTTATTTATTTGATCAACAATCTCCTTGGACCGCACAGCCTTTCTATCACTAACTAATACATTTTTGATTTCATTGCCTTTTGGGTTTTTTTTATTATTATTAAAACTTGTGTTTATAGGTATCCAGGGTTTCTAGGGTTATTTTATACTTTCTCAGCTATTTTATTAGCTTCAGTTTTTGATATTTTCCTAATTTCGTCTGTTGCTTTATTTTAAATTTTTAAAATGTATTCTTAATAAACTCATTTGTAGGATTAATTTCTTGTTTGAGGTACAATTCGTCTTATTCTTTTATAAGTTTTTTCAAATTGATGGGTAATGTGATTTTATTTGATTAATAAAAGGTGAAATAAGGAATACTTAAATGAATTAATCATTCGATACTAGTGGAACAACGGTAAACATCAAATCAAGGAAGGTAACATTTTCATCCTTGCCTACTGAAACTAGAATGTCAAGGTAACCAACCAATCAAAGATTATTTAATTTTGAATTATTAGGTACTTCTGTAATTCATTGAGTCATTTCCAATCTCAAATTCACATTTAAGTAAATTGTAAACTTCTCAATTTAGGGAGGAGAATGGATCATCGAATTATTCAATTTATTTGTATTATTTTCGTTTAAAGAAATATTATTTAAATACTTGTTGTGTTTATTATCGACAGTTATATGTTGAATATCAAGAAAACAGGAAACCATGACCTAGCCTCTTCGACCTTCAAACAATAGTTAAGAAAAAGTATAGGTAATCGGGACCCTTTTCCCTGCGCTCTTACCTTTGAACTCAAGTTAATAAAGAAAGATATTAATCATACAGGACTCTGCTTATCATTAACAAGAAATAAGTGCGCAATAAGAAAATTAATCATGAGTGCTACAATTCCAAGAAATAAAGTTTCTTAAATCTAATAAATTTCACCCTTTCCAGGTGTTTATATGGTTTACTTCGAACAATTTTTTAAAAATATAGAAAAAACGGTTAGAAATCGACTAAAATAGCATTTAGTGGAACAAAATTTAACTTTTTATGTTTGAAAACGTTTGTTTTTAGTTTTCTGACTATGTAAAGAACATATTCCAGGCGATTATTATAATAATTTTATAAGGTTCCTGAGCTTTAAATTAAAGAAAATTTAGGTTTTCTCCATAGAATTGAAGAGACATAATTTTTCACCGATTAATAATCTCATTCTTCTCGAACACAAAGCAAAATAAGAATTGCCATTCATAGTTAAAAGTTATTCGTCTTCCTTAAATCTATGTGAATGTACCGTTACGAGATGTATATCTTGTGTGTTTGAAAAAATTTTTTAAAATCTGTCAAATCGAAGAAAACAGCATTTAGTTTTATTAACATCAAGATTTTTCTTTCAAAAACTTTTTTTAAAATCAGTATTAATGTTCAAACTCGTCCATTTTCCTGAAATCTGTAAATGGATACCCTTACCAGAAGGAGGAGTTTGAATATTGATACTCAATTTAAAAACAAAACTTTTTTAAAAGCAACATCTGGATGTTCGTAAAACTAAACGCTATTTTTATAGTTTGAAAAGACTTTTTATATTTTGCTGAAAATAATTGCAAAGACACATACGATAGACATCAAGTAAGGGTGCATTTTCATAGATTTCAGGAAGGGGGATAAATCCGAACTATAATTTACTATTCCATTTTTGCTTCGTTTTTGATCAATTTAGATTTAAAAATTGAATGTTAAAGAGCGTTAAACTAAATACTATTGTAATCGATTTTTATGCTTATTTTTTGCAATATTTTTGGAAAAAATTGTTGGACTAAAAAGTATAAACACCTGCAAAGGGTAAAAATGAATATAATTGAGAAAGCTTATTACTTAGCATTGTAAAACGCATGATTAATTGCCTTATTGCGCACTTATTTCTTGTTAATAATGAGTCAAGTCGTTTATTATTCATAACTTTCATTCAAAGCTGAAAGAGCAATTTTCTTAAATGTGAATTTGACATTGTAAATGACTTCATTAATTTCAGAAGCACCTAATGGTTGAAGTTGTAGGATAAAATTATTTTCATGTGAATTATCGATAAATAATTAGTATTTTTTAATTTAATAACCTTTTATCAGCTGGTTACGTCAAAATTTTATTTTAAATTGGCAAAAATGACCATTTTACATTTATTCGTTTGATTTTCAACGTTGCTCCACTTGTTTCGAATATTCAATTCAGTCAGGTATTTCTTATTCTACCTTTTGTTAGTTTCCATGTCAAAATTTAGGATATTGAAATTAGATTAAAATCAAATTTAAACTCTATTTACTGTCCAATAATAAAGTTAGTGTACAGAATTATTGAGAATAGGGCCACGAATTCAACAACCCAATTTTGACTACCTCAATCAAATTTTTATATTGCAATTTGAAGGATAAGATACTTTTAAAAAAATAATGTTTCTAAAAAAGAAAAAAGTTTGTTGACAAAAATAAAAATGAGGAAAGAAAAGTGAGAAGGCAAACAATCAAATCCGTTCTTTTCTCTTTTTCTTTTTTTACAAATTTTTTTTCTTTTTTAGGAATGTTATTTTTTTTCTGTAAAGAGTCTTTCAGGAATTCTATAAATTAGTTCTAATATATTTCTGACTGTTTTCGAAATAATTCAAAATTATGTTTGTTTTTTCGAGAATGTTTTGATTGGTTTATGTTGGGATAGCCGAAGACCACCCCCTCCCCAATTTCAAAAAATCCTTTAAATCTTGTCAGTTTTTGCGGATTTCTTGTCGTTTCCGAGTAAATTTAAAGTTTTGATTTTGTATTTATTATTATACAAATGAAGAATACGAATAAGTGTATTTAAGTGGAGAAATGTAGTTTAAAAAATTATGTGAAATTCATTGTTAGTTTCACTAAATATAGGGAGAAGAGAAGTACGATTTTTGGAAATTCAAAGCAAAAGAAAATTGTTTGATTTATATCGAAAATGGTCATACACAGATGAAAATAACCAATAATTTAGGAATTTTGAAGAGTGGAATTGTTTTTAAACAACTTAAACTAGCCCAATAAGAAAACGTTAAAACATCAATTTCTTTTGAATTATCTTGAAAACGCTGAGAGATACGCGAAAACTGATATTTTCAAAGAGATGAAAAAAATTACATAATGGAAAAACTTATTTTGAATAATTAGAAAAAAAGTGAACATTTTTTATAATTTTAGAAAATTTTGAGATTATTTTTCAAACGATTTTTGGGAAAATGTTTAATGTTTTAAGTTTAAGTTTTAAAAGAACAATTTAAAAATTTAAAGCTTTCAAAATATTTCGAAAAAGAATGTCGACAATTTTAAGACGATTCTTTTCATTTTTCAGGATTAAAAAAAATTATAGTTAAACTCAATCTTTAGGGCTTCAAGAGAATTGAAGAAATATTCCTAATGCTTATGGGAAAATGTCCAGTGATTTTTGTTCTTAATGAATTCTAAGAGAAAATTTAAAAAGCTCACAAGTTATTTTAAATTCTTTCCGAAAATTTTGAAAAAAAAGTGGAAAAGAAAGTAAAGCAATATTTTGCCATAATACATAATTTTATAACTAAAAATAATTTAAACTTATGAGATATTTTAGAAATTTTTTAAGGCTTCAAGAAAATGAAAAAAAAAATTTTGGGTTCCTAGGAGAAATTAAAATGATTTTTATTTTGAAAAATTATTTTAAGAGAATATTTTCAAAAAAGTTCAAAACATTCCAAAATATTTCTAAATATCGTCGTCAGTCGATGTTTATTGATTTTTTTCTATCCTTTTTTTAATTCGCGGTGAGATGGAGTATTAATAATTTTTAAAAAATGCTTTTAAGGCCATGTGACGAGAGGGTCATGTGACCAAACCTGGTCTTCGATTTTTTTTCCCAACTTACGTCTAAATGAAATGAAGTATCACCATGAAAGTCTGGGAAATGAAAGACAAATTTTTTTTGAAGAAAATACCAGTGGAAGTTTTCTTTCCCAACTTACGTCCGCACGGAATGAGATGTCAGGTTAAAAATTTGGCACGATAAATAGAAGGCATGCAAGAATTTGTCTATGGTCTTAAATAATTAGAATAGTGAAAAAAGTTTTTTTTTAAATTTCTATTTTGGAGAAATACCGACCGTGCTGTCGTCAAACCCTGAAAGCAATTTTCAATGTTATCAATAGGCTAGTTACGAGGTTTATATTGATCAAAATATGACAAAACAACAAAAAACGCTCACGTACATCATACACCAATAATGCAAAAACTAATGTTTGCACTTGAAATGCAAATAAACATATTTGGTCTGACATACGTATCAGTCTTGTATCAGCTGTGTCAAAGTAGCACTAGCGCAGTGAGTAGACAACTTCGAACTTCTAGGGGTCTGTGGGTAAAACAGATTGCACGATTACCGTCAGAGAAAGCTAAAAGTGAAACTTCTGCTGAAAAACCTAAATGCGTCCGTCGATAATCATTATTTGCATGAATAATTTGTTTTCTTTCTCCAACTCTTTGCAGTACCACAAAAGATCCTTTATTATTTATTAACATTTCCCGAAAAAAAATTTCAACATTATTGAAACTTTTTTTTAAATATGGGTGAAAAAATATTGATCTTAGAGCTGACTTGATCAGCTTTTACACTTATCACATGGCCTTAAAAGCAAAAACTTGATGTTCGTCAAACTAAATGCTGTTTTAGTGACTTCAATCAATTTTTAATATTTTTTTAAAAATTGATGTTAAAACACATAAGATATAGATCTGCTGAGTAGAGATTTTCATAGATTTCACTTAGAAAAACAATTCTAAACTGTGAATGGCTTTCTCCATTTTTCTTCTTTTTCGAAAAAATGAGATTTTAAAGCGCAAAAATTATATGTATTCAACTTCCGGGATATAACCAATTTCTTTTAAATTGAAGCTCAGGAACCTTGATAATTTCATGAAAAGTGTTATTTTAATAGACAGTGAATTAAAAACAGACTTTTTTAAAATGAGATGTTAAAGTTTCTTAAACTTAATAATTTTTTGTCGATTTTTTTTATATTTTGGAAACATTTATTGAATTATACTATATAAACGTCTGCAGAGGATGCAATTTAAATGATTTCAGGAAGCTGAAAATTTTGGAATTATAAACTGCTATTCATATTTTCCACCACTAGAAAAAAAATTTTAATAGTTGAAGATGTAAAGATCTTTTTTTAAACGCGTAGCAAGTTGTTCTTTCTTGGCTCAAAATAATCAGGGGCATCCCCGAAATATGCACAAAAGAGAAACTAGATGTGCAAGTATTCTTAGACCGAAATTAGAGTACATTTTATAATAGGTTTTTTGCTGAACGAACAAAATTTTCTTAAAAAAAGGTATTCTTAATTTAAAAGAAATACTTTCTTGAGTGTAGATCCCATTTTGCGAACAAATTTAACACAGAACCATCTCAAAGTCAATTTTAGCGAACATTCATCCGCTTTTCATTACCGAAACGTGGACCTTATGTGCCCCGGGAATCCCACTTTCCCGATATTACGTTCGAGTCGTATCAAGCACGTCCATTTTGGAGAGAACAAGGTATCTCGATCAGTGAACATTATACTCCTTGCATACAAATGTGTCCTGTTATTGACAGAATCCTGCTGAAAAGGAGACCAACCTAGATGTCATTCTTCAATTTTCTTTGTTATTTTATCTGCAAAACTAACCGACAGGTGTATTTTTAAACGCTCAAATCGAGTTTTTGAAGGTCAAATCTGCCCCTAAAAATTGGGGTACTTAATACCCATTTATTTTTTTCGCATATAACAGCAATATCTTTCGCAATAAGACTAACTGAAAACATTTTCTCACAAAGTGAGATCAGAAATGTGATTTTGTCAAAAAAAAATGGTAACGGGCTGAACAACCCTAAAATTATTTTTCATCACATTCAAAATTGCCAAAAATGAGTAAATTTAGCCCAAAAAATATTGAAAAAATATATGTTGCTGGCAAAAGTTAAATAAACTTGATATTATTTTATTTTCACGAAAAATTATTTTCTAGGGGATCACAGCCCTGAATTACATTTTATTTTGTTTCTCTAAAATAAAGTCACTATTCTAAAATTATTTTTTATAGCAAATAAATTTGCTAAACAAGAATAAATTCAAGCCGAAATATTTAGAAAAATATATGTTGCTCACGATAATTAAATAAAGTTACGTGTTTTTGTATTTTCCCAAAAACTACATT
This sequence comes from Belonocnema kinseyi, assembly GCF_010883055.1. Lineage (NCBI taxonomy): Eukaryota > Metazoa > Arthropoda > Insecta > Hymenoptera > Cynipidae > Belonocnema > Belonocnema kinseyi. The sequence continues at coordinate 36,948,619 of NC_046666.1, read as the reverse complement.
TTCTAGGTATTAACTATCCTGAATTAAATTTTATTATGTTTCTCTCAAATAAAGTAACTACCCCAATATTATTTTTCATCAAAAATAAAATTGCCGAACAAATAAATTCAAGTCGAAATGTTTGGAAAAATATATTTTTCTCTCGATAATTAAAAAAAGTTTACGGCCTTTTGTGCATTTGCAGAAAAACATTATTTTCTAGGGGATAACCACCCTTAATTAAAGTTAATTATATTTCTTTAATATAAAGTAGCTTTTGCGAGAAAAAACAATTTTACAAAATTCTTAGCTATCAGATCTAAAACGTAATTTTTTAAAATTTGTTGAAAACGCTTAAGGGGCTGAACCACCACAAAATTATTTTTGATCACACAAGAAATAGTCAAACAGTAGTAAAATTCATAAAAAAGAATTTGGAATAAATATATCTTGATCGCGATAATTAAATAGAGTTTTCATGTTTTAATGAAAAATAATTTTAGGGTAGTTCACCCGCTTAAAAGTTTTTCAACAAATTTGAGAAAATAACCTCATTATTCTCACATTGTGGGAAAACCTTTATAAACAATTTTGATCGCAAAATTTTCTTTACTCTAGAGAAACATAATAAAGTGTAATTATCCTCTAAAAAATAGTTCTCCGTTAAAAACATATCAACTTTATTTAATTTTTAGTGCAATGAAAAATAATTTTGGGGTAGATCATCACGCTAGAACTTTTTCTACAAACTTGAGGAAATTACATTTTTGATCTCTCGTTGTAAAGAAAATGTTTTCAGTTGGTTTCATTTTGAAAAATACCGCTGTTATATATTAAAAAATCAAATGGGTATTTAGTAGAGGAGAGTGGGACTAAGCTGACACATTTTTTAAAAGTTTGTTTTCTAATAAAAATTTTTTTGCAACTTATTAGGTATGGTTTAATTGATAATTTAGTTAACTACAAAATTTTACTAATTATTTTGAAATAGGAAGCCTTGTTAAATAATTTTTAGAAAAAAGCAAAGTTTTTAAAAAGCTAGTTGGAAATTCAACTATTTTCTGAAAAATTTGTCTTTTTGGTTTAAAAATTCATCTCTTTTGGTAAAAATTTCATCTTTTGTGAGTGAAAATGCAAATTTTTATTTGAAAAATAATTTGGTTTGTTTGGGAACTCAGCGATTTTTTTTTAAATTCCTCTTTTTGGAAGAATCATTTAACAAAGTTCTATTGTTGGTTAAAAAACTTTTTGTACAGCAGAACGGCTCTTTCAGCCAACTAGAATTTCGTCGAAACGACAAAACGATATTTTGTAGTACTACCATTTTTCTTAGTTATACTACTTCAATAAAAATTCATTTTCCGGTTTAATATTTATAATTTTAGTTCAAAATTTCTCTCTTTGATTTAAAATGTAACTATTTTTTTAATCGCTTTTTTACAGATCTTCCTGTATTTATTTATCGAAAAACTAGGAGCGCAATTGATATTGCTATTCCGATTAAGAAATAAAAAAAGTTACATCAGAAACAGGAATGAAAAACTCCTTATCAATATTTGAAAGAGTTCTTTGAATTTTTAATTAAAGGCATAAATATTTTTTTAGAGATCAAATTCAAAAGGATAAAATTACCGTGAAATTTATTTTATACGAAAGTGGATGAGAGCTGAATTAATCGAGCATCTCTGAACTCCCGCGACGTTGGAAATTTGTCCGAGAATTCCAAGCAGTCCAAGTCTAGGTTAACGAGAGTAAAGAAAACACGAGGAAATTAATTGCACGCTAATATAGGTCGTGTTCCGTTCATTTATTTGCAACAGGTGCACCGAAGGCACTTCTTCTCGATAATGGCTTTCGACTCAATCTTATACCTAGAATGGATCGATTTTATTGTAAGTAGAAAGTCCGATTTTAATCAGACACACACCTTTTTACCTTTTTGCTTTGGGAACATTTTTTATTTTTTATTAATTGCAAAAATTAGAAAACCCGTGTTGGATAAGTTACATTTTTGAAATAACTAGTAACAGTAACGTTACTTTTAACTGTAACGAATTACAGCTATGTACTAGATGAAGTAACTTCAAGTTATCTAAAAAGTTACGTATTCACTTTTTCAATTATAATATTTAAAAATAAAAATGAATCAGATGATAATTCATAACATTTAATTTAAAAAGGATTAAAAATTAGTTCAGGTAAACGAAAAATAAACAATATATTTTGACAAGTTAACAAGAATATATATTTAGATTAAAAATATAAATTCTGCATTGTACGGCGTGATCATCAGAATTACTTGTTTTTTATACTTTACTATCAATATGGAAATCGTAACTTTCGTACCAGAAAATAGTTGAAAATACTATCTGAATTACGACAGAAAAGAATACTTAAATATTTAATTTTTCAACAGAATACAAAATAATTTTTATACTGATAATAATAATTTTCAAAAAGAAGTTAATTTTCAACGAATTAGTCGATTTTTCTGCCATTTCCAAACTAAAAGAGATGCATTTTTCAAACCATTTTTAGTTAAAAATTCTTCTCTTTCGTTAAAAATCTAATTTTTTGGAAAATTGAACAATTTCGTTTCAAGTTCGTTTTTCTGGGTAAAAATTTTTTCTGAGAATAATTAATTGAGGTACGAAAATTCAAGTATTTATATAAAAATCCAAGTATTTTGTAAAAAAAAAAACTGTTTAGCTAGAAACTCCAACTATTTGATGAAAAAGTAACTTTTTTGTTAAGAATCCATACTTTCGTCTTAAAAACTCAACAAAAAAGTCACTTTGCATTCAAACGAGCTTGAAAAAAAAAAAAATTTTTAATCACAGATGAATTTTCAACTAACTTGGTGAATTTTTATTCAACAGGAAAATTTTTAACAAAGTAATTCAACTATCGACCAAGTGGTTCAATTTTTAACCAGAAAGGACGAATTATAAACAAAATAACCGAAGTTTCTTGTCAACTAAGCAGCTGGCAAGAGATTCATTTTCAAACAAAAACAACACTTTTAAACCAGAGTTAAATTTTTGAGTCAAAAGGATGCATTTTCAACAAAAGTTTTAGTTTTTTACATCAAATAGTTACAGTTTCTACCAATATGTGCATTTATCTTGAATTCGCAAAAACTTACGTTAAAATCTCATATATGCTTCTTAAATTTTCAAAAATTTACGTGAATTTAGCTTGAATTCGCGTGAATTCAACTTCATCTCGCTTAAATTCGTCTTTAATTCACGTAAATTTATTTTGAAATCGTGTAAGGTTATCTTAAATTTGTAAAAATGTATCGCAGATTCTCAATGATTCTTAAATATTTTTCCAAATACCTTATTTTAACAATGCTTTCAATTTTTCCATTGTTTTTATTTAAACTCTAACCGTAATAAACCATGGAAACATCCTTTTTTTTAACCGTGTACGAAGTTTTTTAATGTGCCTGACACGGTTCTGCATAAAAGGACTCGAAATCACATATATAGAAAAAAATTTCTAATATTTTTTTAATGACTTTCGTGTGCATGTAAAATTAAAAGAAAATATTTTTAAAAAAGTTGGCGAAGAAAAAATAATAACGCTATGTTTATTCCACTCAAAAGACTTTTTACATTCTTCCTTGAAAACTAAAACAGTTTTTTTAGTTCATTGAACTACATTTTCTTAACATTTTTGTACTACTGTGAATTTGGAAATAAATATTTTTTTTATTAAAAATTAAATTGAAGAAAATGTAAAATAGGGCCGAACGAATTTGTAATTAATTCAGTGAAGTTCAAAATTTGTAGTTTGTAGCAGGGTTGTTCACAAGAAGTTACAGATAAAAAAATATATATTTTATATTAGCGCATCCTCGATCAATCTCAAAATAACGATTAATATCGAAATTTTGGTTATTATGCCACGAAATAAATTTTTTAATAGATGAAAAGGTTTTTTATGGTGATAATGTAAAAGCTCTGTAATAGCAAATATAATCATTTTATATCCTATTACTATAAGAATCTATAAAAAAAACCTTTCTATTACCAATGAAATGTCGATAATCTGCTTGAAATACTACATTTATTATTTGGTTATTGTGGCAAGCTCTAACGCATATTAGACATTGATTTTCGTACCAACAAAAGCTTCATTATTATCCGTGACCATTCCAAAACTAATTGGTTGAGGTAGCATGAAAACTTCCTATTCATTTAGTTAATATTGAAATATGACCTGGGTCCACAATCGAACTCTCTTTTTGATTTTATATTAAAATAAAATATAATAACAATGTTTTGCAGTTTTCCTTACAGGAAAAATTAACTTTCAAGTAAATTATCTTTAAATAATTTATTTAAACTAAAAAAAGGTTGAGTAAACTCCGCGATTAAGAAAAATAATTAATTTCAGAAATTGACAAATTTTTAAGTTCAGAAAACCTGATAGACTTTTTATTACTTCAAGTTGTTTTATATCTTTGTTTTTAATTTTTTAAATTAAATATACAAATTATAAAAAATAGGTGTTTGAAAAAAATTGATTATACTTTAAAAGATTTTTGCATTTTTCACAGATTCAGGTTATATCAACGTTTTTCATAGAAAATAAGTTATTTTAATCAAAAATTTAATTTAGAGGAAGATTCACAATTCTAGAGAATTTTCTTTTATGCTGTGTTTATATAATCGGTAATTAAAAGAAAATATTGTATTTTAAAGAAGATTTATAATTTAGAACATTTTTTTGTTATTTCAATATTTCTTGTAATTTTATATATTATGAATGTGATATAAAAAATCATTGGAACAGCATTTGAACATCTTCAGGTTTTATTTGTGTTTTTTGCCCGAATGATCTTAGTGTTTTTCGTATAAAATTACTATTTTTAGTAACAAAATAATTATATTTCAAAGAATGATTATAATATTTGTAGAATTTTAGGTTGTGATGGCTTTTTTATCGGAAATTGTTTATTTTAAACAAAAATCATTTCACTTAAAATATGAATGCTACAAATTTGCACAACTTTATTAGTCACATTTTTCGGTGAAAACTGGCATTTCTAGCATAAAAATCATTGGGTTTCGAAAAAATTTGTATTCTCTGTAAATACGTAGTTTAAGGTAGCGGGTTTTACCAAAAATTTCGATATGAATTTTTAATAATATTTTCAATTTTCGAACAATTTTAGATTATGTTAACACTTTTCACCGTAAATTAGTTATTTTAAATACAAAAAAATTAAGTTTAAAATACGATTTACAATTTTAAACAATTTGTTTGTTATTTTCTGTTGGTGATTTTCATCTGAAGTTTCTATTTTTAGTAGAAAAAATTAGATTTCTAAGAATGTTTACAATATTTGAAGAATTTTAGGGTATGATGGCGTTTTATCGAAAATTGTTCATTTTCAATCAAAATCATTTGGCTTGAAAAATGTAACCTACAATTTTGAAAAAATGCAGGTCATGTTAGTTTTTTTCGACGGAAATTGGTATTTCTAATGGAAAAAAAGATTTAAAAGAAGATTCTCAACTTTTTTGGTTTCGAAAAAAATTAAAATGTTTTGTACACTTGTAGGTTAGGGCAGTGTTTCTCACCGGACATATCGAATTAGATTTTAAAGAAGACTCACCATTTTTAATCAATTTAAGGTTATGTGAACGTTTTTCACCGAATATCGATTATGTTAAACAAAAAACATTTATGTTCACAGAAGATTTACAATTGGGAACCAGTTTTTGCTATGTAATGCTAGTATTTTTCGCAGAAAATTGGTAGTTTTAATAAAAAAAATCCTAAGACTTTTCAGGAGATCATTATTTTTCAGATTACAATTCAGAATGATTAGGGAAAGTGATCCTAAATCAGCACAGTAAGTGTTTTTATCAAAAGCAGAGGGTAAACAGGGTTTAATGACTCTTTAATATTTTTGTTCATGTACCCCGATCATTTATCCACATTTTTTTCTAAGCCGGCACCCCTCTAGTCCTGAGTCGGCACATAATTTTTTTCCGCTCAAATGCAAAAAAAGAATAGGTTGTATAAGTTTTAAAATGAAATTGATAAATCTAAACCATTTACAATGAAAAATCGGATCGAATATTGTCAAATAGAATCAGCGAAAATTCAAAAAGAAAAGACAGAAAATAAAATAACACCTACCAGAGGCAAGCAACATGCAGTCAAAAAGCAACCAAACTTTAAAAAAAACCAAGAAACGAGTGACATGGAATTGAAACACAACAAAACAAAATAACACGAAAATAAAATAAAAGGTGCGGACTCTGGACTACCTGTTTAGTGCCGATTCAGGACCACTAAGAATGTTTCCAAGTTTCATGCAATTACGCCACAGAAAAAATACGAATGACAAATTTACTTTATGAGGCGAAAGCACTCAGAAAACAGAAACAAACGCACTTAATCTATTAAGCTTTTCAAAATATTCACACACCTAGAGCTGCTTCACACGAATGGAAGAAAATGGAATTCTGTTTGCACGAAAAACGTATACTCTTGCCACGCTTTCAAGTGAAAATTAAAGTGACAATTGTCATTGTAAATTAAATGTCCGTCTACCAACTACTCATACAACAAAGTAGTTAAGCCATCACAAGCGCCATCTCTGAGAAATACGAGGGGGCAGCTTAACCCAATGTGCCGACTTAGGACATGAACAGCGAAGTGTAAGATATGTATCATGGAAAAGCACTAAACAAAAAATGGAATATTAAAAATGTGAAACTTAAATGAATAATGGGATATTTAAAAATGCATAAATATAAAGTGAGAAGTGAAATATGGAACATGAAAATACAGAGTAAATTCTTTACGCAATCTTTCCCTTTGACGTAATTTCGTACAAGCTAAAGATTGATCGAAAATGTGATTTCAAGTGTGAAAACGAAGCAACAACTTTGAAGATGAAGTTCCCATTATCAAATTATCTTGTGCACAAAGGCGACAAAAGAGACGAACAAACCCAGACGAAAGCTGAGAGGAAAAGGGATTAAAAAGGTTTCAGTGTCAGTTACAGGCTGGAGACAAGTAACCTCGTTCCTTTCGAGAAGAATCCGTCACAAAATCAATTATGTCGATAGCAGGTGCTAAAATGACCTCGGTAATTGAGTTTTATGGATAGCAGTAATTAAACGTCTTTGAAATCTTGAATAAATTACGTACGTTAGCTACAGCTGAAGCTCTGAATAATATGGGCCATACAAACCGAAATTAGGTAGAAAAAAATTAAGTTCCTGACCCTGAAACAATAAGGTGCTATTCGAGAGATTAGCCACTGATGTAATCTGGTGTACACTCTGCTACGTAATATTTTGTAATCCCTTGTAATCTTTTATAATCCCATGGAATCCCATGGAATCCATTCAATCTTTTATAATCCCTGTAATCTTGTGTAATCTAATACAATCTCATGTAATCTCACGTAATCTATCATCTAATGTAATCCAATGTAATCTTATCGTTTAATTATTTGCAAACCAATGTAATCCCCTATAATTTTGTGCAATCTCTTTCAATATTTAAAAATATTAACAAACTAAAGAAAAAAGGGATCGCTCACACATTAAAAATACTTTTTTCGATCTTTTTACCCCACCCTCATCACCGTTACTTAAATTTGAAAAAAAATTTTAATAACATAATAGACTTTTTCTAAATGAAAAAACGGGTTTTTTAGATCATGTATTGTCTAGATATAAATAAAACAATATTTTGTGTGACACTGAATGCTTTTTTAATATTTTCCTTAGTTCTACAAATATTGAAGTACTAATTGAAATTCATATATTTAAGAATTTTTTTAATTCCACAAAGAATACAAATTAATAATAATAATACAGATTTTCAAATAACTATTTATTTGTTAAATGTGGTTTAAAATAAATCCTAAATATTGAAAACCGGAAAATCAGTATTATCAGTTTGTTTTTAAATTTATATAGGTATAATATTTATAAAATTCTTAAGAAAATAAAAAAAATATCTTTCAATATTTCAGATGTGTCAAAAAAGAATCTAGAAGATTTTAAAGATTTTTGATTTTGTAGGATTTTACAAAATATTAGAACACATTAGGGTCTTTTTAAAAGATGGTTAGGACTTTTAGAAGTTTGAAAGAAATAAAAAACTATTTGACAAATTTTCGAAATTTTTTCCATGTTTTTTATTATTTTTAATCTGTTTAAAACATCTTATATTCCTTAGAATATTTTTGGCCGGCTCAAATTTATATTAAAACTTAAACAATTATTCAAAGTGTAAAAATATTGAATTCCAATCTACTTAATTTTCCGAGGAATTTTAAGAAAATGTTTATTCTCTCAAACCCTTTCGAAATTCTTATAAAGCTTCTAAAGTTTATTTTCGAAATCTTTGTAAATCTACCTTTCTTAAGATCTTTTAAAGTGTAAAATTATTTTTGAATCTCTTCAATTATTCTAAGTATTTACTTGATTTTGTAATCTTGCCAATTGAAACATTTTGCTTAAAAACCTTCTAGACTCTTCTTTGAAATTTTATAAAATCGTTGAAATGTTGAAATCTCTTTGTTAATTTTCTTTTGAAGTTCGTTTCTCAAAATTAAAAAATCATTAACGGTTTTCAAGCGAATCGTAAGGAATTTTTTTTTATCTTTTCAAACCTTCTGAACCTTCTAATATTGACAAATTAGTGAATTTTTTTCTCATTCTTTTTAAACTACGTAACACTAAAAAAATAGGCTCAAAATCTTGCAGGTTCTTCTTTGACAAATTTAAAAATATTTTTAAGTGGTCTGAATTTTTTTGAAATAATTCCTTAAAATTAATTTTTCAAAATAAAAAATCATTACAATTTTTCCTAGGAACCTGAATATACAGAAATCGTTTAATATGATTATTTAACACTGGTTTACAAAAATAAATTCTACCAAGTCCAGATCTTGGTTTGCAGGTGTTGTATTGGTTGAAAAATATATAAACGAAAATTGTTTTAGTTTACCATAAGTGCTATATACGTTTGAAAAGTGTGTAGATCTATTTTAAGAGGTTATAGAATTACACTACATATTGAAAAAACGTAATAAATTTGTAAATTTATTTATTTTTTAAACTCAATTATATTATTTTATTTTATGTATCCAAAACTTTGTCAAGATAGAAATATAGATGACCATGTACTAAATTTTATAATCCCACGAAATTTGTGACGTCTACGAGAAATAAATCTCGAGGAGAAAATATAAAAATGTGTTTTATCCTGGAGACCAAATGAAAAAGAGTTAACACATGGAGACGAGATAAAAAGGCCTTAATTCGTCGATACCGAATGAAAAGGTATTATCCCGTGGAGACCAGATGAAAAGGTTGCAAATCCTGAAGGCCGAATGAAAAAGTGTTATCTCGTGGAGACCAACTGAAAAGGTGCTACAAAGTTGCAGGCACAAATGTTTCAAATACAGTTTTTATGTGATTGTAAAGCTTCGAGAAGTTCGCCAATTGAGTTAGCACCTTTTCATTTTGCCTCTACGAGTTAACACTTTTTCATTTGGGTTTTCAGAGATGGAGCATTTTCGCTTGGATGTATCGACAACACCACTCTATTCAAAATTATCTAAAGGGTCCTTGAAAAAAATTACTATTAAATCCATTTTAAATGGTATACGGAAAATAGTATGAACCCTAAACCTTTTAAATATAAAATCAATAGTTTTCGAAGTATAATCAAAAAATGTAAGAATAAAAGTATTAAAAGAACTATACTTCTTCAATTCTTTCTGATTATCTGCAGGCAAAATATTACTTTTCCTGCTTTTGATTTGTTGAATTCTAATTGTAATATGTTTATCAATTACTTTTGTGGGTAATGATTCACAAAAAGGGTATTCCTAACAATAATCAAATTTCCTTTATAATATGAAACATGGGGCAAACCTAGAGCTCCGTCTCCTAAGTTTTTAAGTACTGCAAATTTGTTTTGAAAAGGATGAGCAGAAAAGAAAATTAAAATTCTACCTGCATATGTACTTTTCCTGTACCAATTGGTAATAATATTACCATCCTGACCTTTATTTACTTCTATGTACAAGAAACTAATTTTATTATTCTTTTCTATTTCATGGGTAAATTGAAGTTTTGGGTGAAAACTTTTAAAAGCATCAACAGTCATCTCAAACTTTTCTAGAGGAACATATGAAAAGGTATCATCAACATACCAAAACTAAAAAGACAAAGAAAAATCTAACTTCTTGAAAGCAAATACCTCCAAATCCTCCATATATATTTCTCCTAAAATCGGAGAAATGACTGAACTTATGGGAGTACCAAACTTTTGCCCATAAAAAGATCCATTAAATTCAGAATAAGTTGAGTTCATAATAAGTTAAGTTCACAATAAAAACTATTTCTTTGATAAATTCTTCTTGCTATAATCAAGTACGTGTTTTAATATTGCCCTATCAATTTAAAACTGCTTGTTTAATTAATTCAAGGGTATATTCAGAAACATTCTTGTAGATGGAAGTCGAAATTTCAGTCAATTACTGGTCAGTTTACTGAAATTATGTCTGAGAGATTCTCAGTACATATATGGTAGAGATAATTTCAATAAACTGACCAGTAATTGACTAAAATTTTGACTTCCATCTACAAGAATATTATTACACCCTGGTCAACAAC
>NC_046666.1:36851886-36937870 GCF_010883055.1 Belonocnema kinseyi | reverse complement strand
GCCATAATATAAAAATAGATCATTACATGATCATCCAGAACCGTTTTTTTAAATAATTTTTTTAAATTCCCAGCTATTTTTATTATTGTATTTTGAAATTGTGATAGTGCCTTTGAGAAACAAATTAAAGTTGTGTTCCTACAATTTATTGGGAGTATTAATAGTATAAATAACTATTCTTAAAGGGTAGCCATTTTTGTGAATCTTTCACCAACCATAACATCTGGCAAGAACTGTGTCTTCAGTATCAATATGAGTTTATCTTATTTCTTTTCCCATAAGTCTTTTCTTTCTCTAATTGTCAAGCATCTTGTTTTAACGGATTTTCGTTTAAAAAATCCAAAATTTCATACAAGCAGTAATATTGCCTTTATCAGCATTGATGCAAATTACCTATATCAGGGTTGCACTTGAGAAAAGTTTTCGTTATCATGAAACCTGTAGAAATCTTTAGATCAATTTAACTAATGTGCGAACAATTTTTATAAATAAAGCCCTTTTTACAAGTGTAGCAACTTGTTTCCGAAATCTTCCTAATCTAATATCAGAATTTTATGCATACTTAAATCGACATCTTTAACATCTTTACCGAATTTCTGTAACTGAGTCAGGAATTTAAGTATCTGTCAAATTTACAAACAAAGGATCCTTATCTCCTTCTTCAAAGATTCTGTACAAATTTAAATTTTGCTCTTCATTATTAGTTTGCTGATCAATCAAAATAGAAAGTTTGTTCTGATTTGTTTTTTTAAATCATCTTTCTTTTATTACGTTTATAAATACAGTAAAAGAGAAATATTTTGATGGGTCTCGTTCGTTTTCGAAACATATTCTAAACTCAACTTCTCGTGCATTCATTTGTTACTAACCATATCGTTTCATGTCTAAATTATGATGAAATGCGACCGATAATACCGGGAAAATTATAAGCGTCATAATAAAAGTGACTTTAAAAATTACTTTAATACACATTTGTAAAAATGGAAATAGATCCTATAGAACAGAGCTACCCTGCCGGAGATTCGTCTAAGAAAAGATCAGCACAAAAGTATTATTTTTTTTATTAAATATTTTAATATATTTACAATATTTTAAATTCAAATTAAGTTATAATTTTTGGAAATTTTAAAAATTTCATTAAAAATTACTTTCTGCCTTGAAAATTTAAATATTTCACTAAAAATGTAAACTATTTGGTTAAAAATTAAATTTTCTGTTGAAAATGCAACAGTTTGATTGAAAATATTGTTGCTTTTTGTTGACAATTTATTTTCAACTGAAAGTTTAAATAACTTTTTTTTTTATTTTAAATTCATTCTTTCGGTTAAAAATGTATTTTTATTTTGCCCAAAATATATCGATGCTATTTTTGGTTAAAAATATATCCTTTTAGGTTTTAAATTCAACTATTTGGTTAAAATTTAAATTTATTTAAATTTTATTTAAATTTATATATCAAATAAATTAATTAAATTTTAATTAAATAAATTAATAATTAAATTAATAATTAAAATTTATTTAAATCTATTTTTGGTTGAAAATCAATCCTTATTTGTTAAAAATTCTTCTTTCTGGTTTGAAAATTCAACTATTTGAGTAAAATGTTCAACTATTTGATTAAGAATTAAATTTTCTGTCGAGAGTTCAACAATTTAAATAAATTTTTTTTTTTTTAAATTAAATTTTTTTCACTGAAAATTTAATTATCCTATTTATAATGCAAAATCGATCCTTTTTGGTTGAAAATTCAAATATTTTAATAGACAGTTCAACTATTTAATTAAAAATTGAATTTTTAATTAAGAATTCAACAAATTGATTCAGTTAAAGATAAAATGTTCTATTAAGAATTCAACAAATAGATTTAAAAAATATATATTCTTTTAATTCATTGTGTTTAACTGAAAATTTAACAATTCTATTTTTGGTTGAAAATTGATCTTTCTGGCTGGAAAATTAATCGTTTTGGGAACATGTTCAAGCATTTGATTGAGAATTAAATTTTCTGCTGAGAGTTTAGCAGTTTGATTGAAAACATTTGTTTTAAAAATTAATTTTTTAACTAGAAATTTAACCATCCAATTTTTGTTTAAAAATTTATTCTGTTTAGTTGAAAATTCGAAAATTTTGTTTCTGGTAGAAAGTTCAGCTATCCAATCAACAAAATCATCATAGCGAACATTTTTTAAGTATGAAAGAAATTGGTAAAGAAATAAGCTAAAACAAAATTGAAACCTTAGTTTCTTTCTGTGTAATTTTCTCTGAAAAGGGAAGAAAAAATAATGTTACTGGACAACTGAACCATGTCCAAATCGGCAAACGACTTCCGTAACTGTAATTTTTTCCTCGTTATAACGCTGGATTGGACATCATTTGTTATAGATTATCAATCTCTTGATATCGAATTTCAGCTTCAAATTCTTGAATCATAGAAAATGTTTCGTTTTTTCTCTTTGCAATTTTAAATGAAGAAAGAAATTTTCTGTCAACATTAAAACTGGAACAATTATAAGAAAAAATTAATTTAAAATTGCATCATTTTATAATATACGCATTAAATATTAAAGATTCTTCAATTACAAAAATCCAAAAATAAAGAATTTTCAATTTTAAACCTTCAAACTTAGACATTTTATACTGGTCAATATGACATACCTTTAAACTATAAATCTTAAAAATTGAGTGATTTGCAATTCTAAAATTTCCAAAATTTAAAGAATTGTAATTAAACGTTTCAAACTTCTAGAACGTTGAATTTTAAATCTTTAAAAATGCAGTGTAACATTTTTAAAATTGAAAATAATGCAATATTTCTTTTAATAATTATATTTGAAAATTGAAGGAAATTAGACATTTTATCAATTTGAAACACTTATAATTAAAAAGTCTTCACTTCCAATCTTCAAAATCATCATTTTTCAATTTTTATTTACACATCATTAAAAGTGAAGAATTTTGAAATGCAGATAGTTAAAATTATATAATTTGGACGTTGATGTTTCAAAATTGTAAAACTTTTAATTTTTATATTCAAAAGAAAAGAGTTTTTATTTTTTAACAATAATAATGAAAATTTATCCCAGTTTTAAGTTTTAGAATTAAATATTCTGTAATTTGTTTGACTTACGCTCAAAATGTCTTCATTTTGTAAGATTTAAAATTAAAAACTTGACTTTTGATTTTGAAAATGTTTCAAATTTAAGAATTTTATTTATATATCCTTATAGCTTATTTAAAATATAAAATTAGACAAGTTTTCAGTTTTTAGATTAAAAATTATGTAATGTTTATGATTTTAATTTTAAATTTCTTAAATTTAAATTATTTAGAATAGAATAGTTAACTGTTTATTTTAAGAATTATTCAGATTTAAAGATTTTTTATTTGAAGATCTTTAGAATTAAATAATTAAAAACTGGAAATCGTTGAAATTGAATAAGCATCAATTGAAAATCTTTCAAATTCTAGAAATTTCAATTGTTAATCTTTGAAATTCAAGAGTTACTAATTTTGACAATTTACAAACAGCGATTATGCAAGTTTTAATATTTCCCATTAAAAATTCAGTAATTTTTATGATTTAAGTTTGGAATTGCTTAAATTCTAAAGATTTAGAATTGAAAACTTTACTTTTCATTTTCAGAATTATTTAGATTTAAGATTTTTTACGTGTACTTCTTTAAAATTGAACAGTTCTGATTTTTCTCTTTAAAATAATAAAAAATTTAAAATTTGTAATTGCAAATTTTTAAAATAAAATTTTTTTATTGTAAATATTTTAAATTACGGAAATTTCAATTGTAAATCTTTAAAATTGACGAGCTTTTAATTTTGACAATCTACAATTGAAAATTATGCAAGTTTTAAGATTTATGATTAAAAAGGCTGTTACTTTTATGCTTTAAAATCAAAATTTGTCCATCTAAAATATTCAGAATTAAATGCTCTTGACTTTTAATCTTTAAAGTGATCAGAATTCAAGAATTTTCATTCATAAATTCTTAAAATTGAAGAATTTTAAACTGGAAATCGTTAAAATTAAAGATATTTAATTGTAAATCTCCAGAATTAAAACATTTTTAATCTCACATATTTACAATCAGAAATTATGCAAGTTTTCAAATTAACAAATCTTTAATGTTTATGTTTAAAATCCCTAATTTCTTTAAATTCAGATATTTATAAATAACAAGATAACTTATCCTCCTGAAAATAATCAAAGTTTAAGAATTTGTATTATATTATATATAATTTTCTGTTTTACATTCGAAATTTCTTTAATTACTATTTATACATATTTAAAATTTAAGATTTTTCGACCAGTAATCGTTAAAAATGAAGATTTTTAAATCATAAATCTTGAAAATTGAAAATTTTATATTTTAAATTTTTATAATTCCAAAATATTTCAATTTTCCGGTTAAAAGTTTTGTAATTTTTATGATAAAAATTTCTTCAATTCGAAAGATTTCGAATTAAAAACTTCACTTTAGATCTTCAAAACCATCAAAATTATTGACTTTATTTTTACATCTTAAAAATTGAACCGTTTTCAATATTACCTCTTTAAAATTGTAGAACTTCACTTTGAAAATCATTAAAATGTAAGAATTTTGAATTTTCATAATAAAACATTTAAAATTATGCAAGTTTTACGCAGCAACATCACAAATTCTGTAATTTTTACTATTCCCATTCAAATTTCTACCATTTGGAAAATTCATAACGAATAACTTGAACTTAGATTTTCAAACACAAAAAATTCTTCTTTATACATCTACAAAATTCAAGAGTTGTTAATTGTACGTCTGAAAAATTGCAGAATTTTCAATGTTTAAAAACGATTAAGAAGAGAAAATTTAGGAATTAAGGATTTTTTTTGCAAATCTTTAATATTCAAAAATACTTAAAATTAAAACATAAATTTTAATTTAGTAATTAGGCAATCGTAATAAAAAAAAAGTTTAATGAGAGCGCGCTGCGCGTTTTTCCTTGTTTTAAATAATTATATAGTTATAACTTAATACATTTTTTAATTAAAAATAAATGAAATTCCGAAATAATGTAAATATTTTTCTTCTTAGAAAATAAATTCATTCTCTTTCATTATCTAACTTAAGCTTGTTAAAATAATTTAAAATCCAATTGAAATCGGGAGCAGTAGAGTTTCCATTGGAAATACCTGCTTTATGACTTATTAACTGTACCTATCCAACCAGAATGTCTCATTAATTTGCTGCCCACAGAAGTCACGAATTTTCGTTATGATATAATAATTCCCATTTTAGCAGATATTGGAAATTCACTCAACCCAATAATTATAACGAATATTTTAATTATTAATAAAATATTACACCAGAAAATATTATCTTTAGATTAATGACCAATTCCAAATATTTCTACCAGGAAAATACATAAAATATGCCAATTTGCATAAACTTTTCCCGATTGGATTCAAGTTATAATTTCATCATTTTCCTCCAGCTTTTTCTATCTTTTTCTACCAAGGGAAAAGAATTATACCTTTATATCTATACTGAAGGAAAATTGTGAGAGACTGAAAAACCGATGGAATGAGTAGCGCCTGAGACTTTCTTGAATCGAGACTATTAGACTTCAATTTTTAGCGACCAGGAAGACATTCTAACCATTTTACGTATCGAGAAAATAAAAGAGACTGTGATCACCAAGAAATCCCTTCGGAATCGAATAAAGCGTTCAGTGAGACGTTTTCCTTTCAAGGAAAAAAAGTTTGAAATCCTGCGAAGATTGTAAAGAGCTCTAAGTGAGAGTCTTTAGAAATTCAAAACTCCTTTTTCACTGATTTTTTTGTTGTTGCAAACTTGCAATTTTTGCATAAAGTTTTTAAGTTTCATTCAACTTTCAGTATCCAGGGTCTCAACTCGAATCCTCGAATAATTCCCTGGAAATTTCAGTTTTTTTCAGGTATAATGATAAATACAGTTTTTTTAATTTGTGTGATTAATTTTAGAGATGGATAAGTTATTTCTTAATGGTAAAAGTTTTTAAAGATTTATTAAATGCCCTTAAATGGCCGGATTTTGAGTACAAATAACCCGATTTTTTCGGTACTAACAGTAATAATACAAGTATATCCCAATTTGATAATTAAATAAAAAAATACTCTTTCAAACATAATTAATATTTTGTTCAATTTGTACACAAAAGAGTTAAATAGTATTATTTTTTTAAATAATTGACTAATTGATTGGTTAGTTAATATAGTATATTTAAAAAATTTAAACTTGAATTAACAGTTCCTTTAATTCTGATTTTATGTCAAAATTAAAATTCATTATGAAAATTCCCATTTACAAAACAGAATTAGAATTATTCTGGTAGAAATCCGTTTTCAACTCAGATTTTATAAAAAATTTAAATTCGCTGTTTTAACTTAGAACTAGCATTCTTGTAAAAAGTTAATTGTTTTAGTTTCAATTATTTTTGAAAAATCCTGGTTTCAACTCAGAATTATTATGATTCTTCAAAAAAAACTTTCTCTCTGACTCCAGAATCTTAATTCTTTTATAAAACTTTCCATGTAAAATGAAAATTATTATGATTCATAAAAATATTTCCTGTTAGTATCTAGAATTTGAATTTTTTCAAAATTTCAACCTTCCAGCTCAGAATTAGAATCTTTTTAAAAAAATCTCCCATTCAAATTCAGAATTAAAATTCTTTTTTTAAATTCCCGCTTTTAATTCAGAATGACCATAATTCTTTAAAAAATTTGTGTTTTAAAATAAAAAATTTGTATTCTTTTATAAAATTCCCTGTATTAATTTAGAATGATAATAATTCATTGAAAAATTTCCTGTTCCAATTTAGAAGTTTAATTCTTTTAAAAAATGTCCTGCTTCAAGCGATAATTTTATTATGGTCCTCAAACTTCCCGTTCCAACTCAGAATTATCATAATTCAATAAAAAAATTATCTGTTCCAATTCACAAGTTGAATTCTTCTTAAAAATTTCCGGTTCCCATCCAGGATTCTAATTATGTTGAAAAATTGAATGTTTCAATCCAGAATTATTATGATTAAAAAAAAAACTTCGTGTTTAAAAACAGAAGTTTTAATCTCATAAACATTTTCCCGCTTCAACTCAGAAACAGAACACTTTAAAAAAATTCCTCGTTCCTAAACAGACTTTAAATTCTTTTGCAAAATTCCTAGTTTCAACTCAGAATTATTGCAATTAAAAAAAATCTCTGTTTGAATTTACAAAATTCTTTTTAAAAACTTCCTGTTTTAATAAAAAATTTTAGTATTGTTCTCAAATTTCTCGTTCCAACTCAGACTTATTATAATTCTTTAAAAAATTGCTTATTGCAATCCAGAAGTTTAGTTTCGTTAAAAAATATCCCGGTTTATATCCAGAAATTTAATTAATTTGACAAATTTCCTGCTTTAATCCAGAATTTGAATTTTTTTTATAAAATTGAGTGTCTCAACTCAGAATACTAATTAATCTTATAAAAAAATTCCCTGTTTTAAACAAGAAGTTTAATTCTTTCCAGAAATTATTGGTACTAATCTAGAATTTTAATTCTTTTATAAAATTTCCCGTTTCTTTTCAGAATTAAAATCCTTGGAAAAAGTTCCCTATTTTAATACAGATTTTCTATTGTTTTAAAAATTCGCTGTTTCAACTCAGAATTAAATCCTAATAAAAAGTAGCGGTTCTAATTCAGAATTTTAATTTTGTTCACTAATGCCCTGTTTTAACTCAGAATTAGAATTGTTTTGAAATTTCCCTCTTTCCATTAACATTTTTGTATTCTTTACAAAAATTTCCAGTTCAATCTCGGCATTTATTTAATCAGACAATTTCCTATTTCCTTTTTTCAGCTTAGAATTTATTTAAATTTGAAAATTCCCTGTTTAAACATAGAAGTAGAATTCTTGAAAAAAATTCCTGTTTCAATCAAAAATTTTTATTGTTTTCGAAAATTACCCGTTTCTACTCAGAAGTTTACTTCTTTTTAAAAATGTACTGTTCCAATCTAGAGTTTCAATTCTTCTAAAAAATTGCCCGTTTTTACTCAAGATTAAAATCTTCTAAACAAAATTTATGCTTCAACTTAGCATTGAAATCATTTGAAAAGAATTTAAAAAAATTTAATCTCCTGTTTTAATTCAGAATTTTCATTATTTTTAAAAATTGCCCGTTTTAATTAAAAATTCTAATTCTTTAAAAAAATGATCCGTCCTAATACAGAATTTTAGTTCTATTCTAAAGTTTTGCGTTTCGACTCATGATTATTATCATCCTTCAAAAGAATCCCCTGCTTCATATCATAATTTTAATTTTTTACAAAAATCCAACATACTAACTTAAAATAAGAATACTACAAGAAAATTCCATGCTCCAATCCAGAATGCGAATTGTTTACGCAAATTTCCAAGTCAAAAATTCGCTAAAATTTTGTAATTCACTGTTTTAATCCAGAATTCCAGTTATTTTCGAAAATTCTTCTTCCTAACATAGAATTATAATTCTTTTATGCGTTTTTCAATTTCAGCTACGAATTATTTTAATTCTTTAAAATAATTTGCTCTTCCAATCCAGAATTTTATCGCTTTTCAAAAATTAAAACTTTTCATCACAGAATATTAATTATTGCCGAAAATTCCCTGTTCCAAGTCAAAATTCGAATTCTTGGCGAAAATTCCCCGTTTCAACTTACAATTAGACTTCTTTGAAAACATCCCCTGTTGAAATCTAGAATTTTGATTCTTTTCGTAAATTTTCATTTCAACCTCAAAATTCCCGAAAACATTTTAATTTAGTAAAAGTTTTTGAAAATTCGTCAATCTTCCACACCGTGAAATATTTTTAAGGGTAGGGTCTATTCATCCCAAAAAATGGGGGAAGCTGGGAAAGGTGATTGATTTGCCGTCCTGAAAATTCGGGACGACGAGAAACTTCGATCATTAAATCATCAAATATCCTTAGAAATCCTAGCATATCCTTAAAAAATGCAACATTTTTTAAAAATTTGAATAAGTGTAAAATAATTTTGGGAGTTTATTATAAATACTTTTTTCTGATCCTTTATAAATAAACCAATCTTTATTTAATTTAATATTAGAATTATTGAATCATTGTTAAGAACGCTTAAACAATTGCCCGATTTTAATCAAAATTTCCTAAATTTTCTGGGGTTTTCGGGGTTTCCAGGTCAGTAGATACTCCGCTATCTAAATAAATTGTAATTAACTTTTTCCTATTATATTTTAAAAAATAATCTTGTATTTATTAGAAAATTCTAGTGTTTTTCAAGCTCCTTCTAAGGTACAATCACTGCCTTGTGAAAAAGACAGAAATCAAATATTTGCCAACCACTTGTCTCCTGGATATTCTCTGCCTGAAAGGATACATTGAGAGCGAAGCTTGGATTATGTCTCAGAGAAGGAAGAATACTTGTTATTTTTTATCAACACCAAATTAAAATTTTCAAAAAAATACCATTTTTATTAATAACTGTTAGTTGCTAAACTTTAATCAACATTCAAATAAAAAATTGTTTATTGTTAAACCTTTTTAAATGTTATATTTATGATGATTATTATCATTATATTCCTGATAGCTGATCACCATTGAAACTCAATTATTGTCAATATTTTTATTTTCTTCTCCTAAACTCTTCTGAGAATGAACTTTCTAAACTTGTCAGTTAAGTTAGGATTATTGCTGTGGAATTTAATTATAAATAGAATGCGAGGTTTGCACTATGAGACATTTTTCTAACATTTAATAATTTTGAAAAAAATTAATTAAAAAAATCTAGGGTTTTTCTATATTTTCTCGGTATAAAATTACATTTTTCTCCGTTGACTTTTAAGCATTTTATAATAATTATTTTACAATATTAATTCGCTTATAACTTTTTAACAAAATAATTATATTTTCTACCAAATAGTAGAATTTTTAACATAAAAAGAATGACTTCGGAACCCAAAATTTATTATTAGGCTTTAAAAAGAGAGAGTTAACTTTCAACCAGAAACATTATTTTTTAACAAAATAGTGAAAGTTTTAACAAAATAAATCAATTTTCAGTTAAATAATAGAATCTTCGACTAAAGGAGATGAAATCTGAACTAAAAATATAAAAAGACTTCAAATAAGTAAAATTAATTTTCAACAAGAAAAAGGATAATTTAAAAAAAAACATGATTTTTTCACAAAATAGTTGCATTTTTAACCAAATAGTAAAATTTTTAACCAAAAGAGACGAATATCTAATCAAAATAGATTAAAAATGCACCCGAGATATAATAGTGGGCTTAAAAAAATTAAACTTCTTTTAACAAATTAGCTAATATTTGGATTATTTTGCTTTTTTTATTAATAATTTTAGTAGAAAATACATATTTTTATTGAAAATTTAACAATTCTTTGATTATTTTAGTACTGGACTGACAGTTTAACTTATCTTTTAATAGTTTATTATTTTGTGGAATGATTCATTATCTAAATTAAAAATCCATCTCTTTTGGTTGAAAATGTAAATATTTTGTTTGAAAATTCGTTATTTTCTAGTTGACAATTAATTTTTTTTGACTGAAAATTTAGCTATCCTATTTTTATATGAAAATTAATTTTTTGTGAAACATTCAAATATTTACTAAAAAATGGATCTTTTTAGGTTGTACATTTAATAAGTTTTTGATCGTTTAAGTAATGTTCAAAAAGTTGAACTTCTTCCTTAGAATTAGATTATTTTCTTAATTGTTTTATTATTTTAGTTGAAAATCATCTCTTTTGATTAGAAATTAAAAAATTTGTTGATTATTTAACTACTAGGCTAGCAGTGAACTTCTTTTTTAAAAATTGATTCTTTTGTTTAAGGATTCATTCTTTTAGTTGAAAAATCATCTTCTGAATTAATTTAAACTGCAATTCAACCATACCATTTTTGGTTGAAAATTATTCTTAAGTGGTGTGAAAAATTAAACTATTTACAAAATAATGTAAATTTAACAAATTGTTGGAAATTCATATATTTTGTTAAAAATATCTACGATTTCTTAAAAAAATTCTGTTGTTCCTAGATAGCTGTAAATTCTAAATTCTAAAAATTTAAAAAATTTAATTTTTTTTTACAAATTGATCTATTTAGGATTAAGATTCAGCTACACAGATAAAAGTTAAGCTCCTTTGTTCAAAATTAATTATTTGGTTTATGATTCATTTGTGTTGAAAACTCATCTCTTTGGTTGCGAATTTCAATATTTCGTTGAAATATAATTTTTTTTTCAAATAAACATTAATTTTTTCAAACTGAAAGTTTAACGTTTCCATTTTCTGCTGAAATTTCATCTTTTTTGGAAGAAAATTCATCTACTTGGTTCATAATTCTCGATTTTAGTTCGAATTCACCTCTTAAATTCAAAATTGATATATTTTGTTGAAAATTAGTTTCCTTTTTTTGTTAAACATGTAACTTTTAACTAAAAATTTAACTTTTTTTGAAGATTTTTTACCTCGGTTGAAAATAATTAAACTATTTTGTTGAAATTTCATTTTTTTGGGCGGAAATTATTATTTTTTTTTTAATAAAATTTAACAATTCCATTTTTAATTGAAAATATATATTTTTTACATGAATATTCAACTACTTGGTAGAAACATGAACTTCTTTAGTAAAAATTTATAGTTTGATTGAAGATTCATGATTTGAGGTAAAAAAATTTCTCTTTGGTTCAAAATTGACCTATTTTGTTAAAAAATCGTTTTTGCTTAGTTAAAAAATTTTTTTACATGCATTTAACATCTGAAAATTTAACTATGCTTGTTGAAGATTTAAAAACTTTTTAAAAACCCAAAAGTTCTTCTAAAATGTTTGGAAATTTTCTGAAATCATTAGAAATATTATAAAACTTTCTTTTAAATATAAATAGAAGCGATTTCGGGAATATCTCATTAAATAAACTATTTTGCATTAAACATAAATACTTTTTTATCTCGAATGTGTGGCGGATGTTTGGTTGGATGCAACCAATCGCGAGAGGATTAAAGCCGAGATAATTGAATCCAGTTGCATATCGCAGACGATCATACACCGGAAATACACAATCGAAATCCGCTGATGTGCAATTCTGACACATGGATACAGGAGTCAAATCAACAAAATCTCGTTATTGAGAACGTATAGTTATTACAAAACATGTCATAATATTAAAAGTGAATAGAACACGAAAAAAAATGAGATAAAATCCATAATTTTGTTTATAGGTTTTAACAATTTTGAATGGAATTAAAAAAAGAATAAATCAGCGAAAATCAAGAGTAAATTATATAATTGGATTTGAATATAAAACGGTAGAAAGAATATTTAGGCCAGTAAGATAATTAGAAAAATGTTTGGCTCGTATTTTTTCTCCTATCTACATTTTTCACTGAAAATGTTTGAAATGACTTTATACAATATTATTCTTATCATTAACTCTCAAAGTATGCAGTTTTTACTTTATATTAAAGTTTTTTTTGCTTTTAAAAATTCGCCTTCTTTGGTTGAAAACTGATATTTTCCGATTAAAAATTTAATTGGCTTGTAGACAGTACGACTTTTAGGCTTCAACTTTAACAATTTTATTGAAATATTTTAAATATTGACGGAAGAATCGTTTTTGGTTATGTATTGAATTCTTTTGCTGACAATTTTTTTTTGAAAATGCATATTTTCCGCTTAAAAATTATACTGTTTTGTCGAAAATTTTAACTTTTGGTTTAGAAACTCAACAATTTGGTTAAATTTTTTTATCTCTGGACCGAAAAAACCTTTCTTGGTTGAAAAATTTAACAAATTACGATTTTTTCCTCTCTTGAATAAAAAATCGTTCTTGGTTGAATCATTCAACTTTTTTCTGTTATAAAATTCGTGCTCTGCAGGTCAAAAATTTTACGGTAGGAATTACAATTTTACTATTTTGTTGAAAATTTGAATTTTTTGCTTTTTATTAAAAAATTTGGTTAAATTTTTTGGATCTGAACTGAAAATCCTATCTTGTGTAAGAATTCAACTCTTCTGTTAAAATTTGTTTGGGAGTGGTTGAAAATTCTATTTTTTGGTTGAAAATGAATTTTTTTAAATTTCATAATTTCTGGTTGAAAATCCAACTGTTTTGTAGGAATTACAATTTTTTGGCTTAAAAATTCAACAATTTGGTTAAACTTTTTAAATCTTTTGATGGAAAACTCTTTTGTGGTACTTTTATATTAAGTCTTAATCTTTGGTTGAAAATTAACTTTTTTGTTAATAATTCATATTTTGGGGTTTAAAATTCAACTGGTTGGTGAAAATTTTTACTTTTAGGCTTAAAATTTCAATAATTTGTTTGAAATTTTTTCCTATCTTTACTAAAAAATCTTTCTTTTTTGAGAATTCAACTTTTTCGTTGAACTTTCGTTCTGTAGAAAGTTTGAATTTTAACATTTTTGTTATCTTTTAACTGGAAACTTTGTATGTTGATTTTTTTAAAACTTCTACTATTTGATTGAAAATGACCTTTTTTTTTGAAAATTCATATTTTTTTGTTAAAATTTCCCCTATTGGTTTAAAAATTATACTATTCAGTAAAATTTTCACTATTTTGTCTTGAGAATGAAAAAATTTGCTACAAATTTTTTTCTCTCAAATGAAAAATCATTCTTGCTTGAAGAATTAAACATTTTGTTGCAAATCTTTCTTCGTTGAATATTCATATTTTTTGAAATTTTAATTACTATACTGTGTTGAAACCGGAACTCTTTTGTTATAAATCCATTAATTTTACTGAAGATTCATCATTTTAGTTTAAAATTTTACTTTCTGGTTAAAAATCTAAATGTTTTTTAAATATAATTTTTATAAAAAACATTCACTTTTTTAACAGAAAAATTTACCTATTTCCTGTTTTTTAAGATTAACTCTTTTGTTGAAAATTCATACTTGTGGGTTCGAAAATTACTTTTTTAATTTAAAAAAATCAATTTCTTCAAATATATACTTAATTAAATCATTCTTGGTTAAAATTTTACCTCTGTTAGTTAAGAATGATACTATTTGGTTTAAAATAGACATTTTTAGTTGAAAACTCGACTTTTTCTTCAAAAATTCACGTAATTTGTTTAAAATTCGTGTTTTTGAGTATTAAATCAACTTTTTGGTTGAAAATTTAATTGCATAGCCGAAAGTCGAACACATTTCTCGAATACATATTTTTCGGTTGAAGATTCACATTTGTGCAGAAAATAATTTTTTTAACTTAAAATTTAACTATTCCAGCTAAAGATTCATCATTTGAATTAAAAATTCATTTGTTTTGTTTGAGGCTTTTGTACAAAAAAGTCTACTATCATATTTAAGAATGAGAATTCATGATTTTGTCCAAATTCATTATTTGGTTAAAAATTAACTTTTTTGTTGTTGTTGAAAATGTACATTATATTAGACATTCATTTTTTAGCTAATGATCTCTTTGGTTTGAAATTAAACTTTTTTTAAATTTAAGTATTTTTCTGAAAATTTGTTTTTTTTGGTTCAAAAATTATTTTTTAACTGTCAATTTTTTTTAGATGGAAATTAATGTTTTCAGCTTTCATTTCATTCATCTTTTTTTTCATAAAAATTCAACTCTTTTCATTACCGATTCGTTATTTTATTTCAAAAATGATCCCTTTTGTTGAAAATTTAACTATTTTTAATGAAAATCTTAGGAAAAAATAAACAAAAGTCAAGCAAGAGTAAGTTATCTTTAGTAGTAAATTAAACGATTTTGTTTAAAATATTTTTTCCTTTTAGTTAAAAATTAATTGTTTTAATTGAAAATTCAACTCTTCTCAGTAACGATTCGTTATTTTATTTCAAAAATGATCCCTTTGGTATAAAATTTATCTATTTTTAATGAAAATGTTAGGAAAAAATAAACAAATGAATCAAACGTCAAGCAAGAGTAAAGTATAAAAGTGGATTCGAATATTAATTGGAATATGACAAAAACGGTTCCCTTTTTTTCTACTGTCTAGATTTTTCTCTAAAATTGTTTGAAGTGGGCTTGTGCGACAAAATTCCCATTATTAACAAACCCACGAGGCTGAAAATTGGTTAAAAACTAAACTCGCAGTGAACAGTGGAATTTAATTCAGATGAAAGCTTTATACTCGGACTGAAAATGTCAGTTTTTTAATCTCGTTAGTTGAAATTACTTCAAAGCGCCATTTTTCAAATTGCTCTTTTAAAATATAAATTTTTAGTTAATGGAAAATGGTTTGAAGTATATCAAACTCAAATCGTAAATGCTTTAAGGGGTGCTTGAAAAGCAATTTAAGCGGAAGGTAAACCTAATTTAAAGTTTAATCTACTCATTAGCTGCAGAAAATTGTTGGATTAGAAGTTCACACCCTGGGCCTATAACCTGTCAAAAACAGATTTTATAATTACGCAACACTGAAACTATAAGATTCTATCTTCAGTTTTTGAAATAATTTGATTTTAATTTGTAAATTTGTTAATTTGTGAAATTCGATTAAAATGATATGCAACAACGTTTTTATAAAGATTTTGGTGGTTTTATTTTATTAGTAGATTGAGAAACTTGGTAGTTCAAAGAAACTTGGTACATATTTTTAATGAAAAATCGTTAAGTACGTAAATCTGAAGAATGCTTTTTTCTCTAGAGCTTAAATTCAAGATTTTCTACAGCATTTTCTGTTGGCTCTAGGAAGCTGTAAATCTTTAAAAAATAGGAGCTGGAACGAGACGATGCTATAGAAACGCTTTCAAAGAGAAAACATATTAATTTCCAAAGTTGAGTATTTACATTTTTTCCAATTAATTTTTAAACTAAAAATGTAACTACATCTCATTAGTTAAGCCTGCAGTCACTTTTTGTTGAAAGTCCCATGTTATTAATTAAAAAGTTCACTTATATATTTTTGGTGAGGAATTCATACGTCTTTGTTCCAAATTTTACACGTTAAAAAAATATTCAAAAAAAATCACTAGAAGGTCATTCATTTTGTTTGAAATAGTAAAAAAATATTAACTATTACATTCTCTGTTGATAAATAAATTTTTAGTTAAAAATTTATATCTCTGTTTCAAAATTCAACTATTTTCTTAAATTTTGGGTTTTCTTTTTTTTGTCAATCATTCACGCTTTTAACCAAAAATCTACCTATTTAATTTTTGGTTAAAAAATTATGTAATTTAGTTGAAATGGAACTATTTAAATTAAAATTTTTATTCGTTAGTTAAAAATTCAACTATTTTATTAAAAATGCACGTATTTTGTTGTAAATTAGCCGTTTTTGATAAAAATGAAGTTTTTATTTGAAAAATCAAGTGCTTGTTCGAAAGTTGAAATGCTTTGTCAGAAACTAATTTTTTTAAATTAAGACGTACCTTCTAGTTTAAAATTCTGTTCGTTGATTAAAAATTAAAATATTTTGTGGAAATGGAACAATTTTGTTAGAAAGTCATTCTTTTTCGTTGGGAACTCAACTGTATTTTTTAAATTCATGTTCTTAGTTTGAAAGTTCCAACCATCTTTCGTTGAAATGAAAACAAATTGCATTTCAAATCTGTAATCTTTAAATCTAAATAAGCACTTCTAGCAAGGAAAAAAATTACTTTGTATGGAAATAGAGATTTATATCTCAATACAGTAAAATTAAAGGATTGCTCCATCACTAAAATTCAAATTTTTTTAAATCAGTTCTTATTGTTTCAGAAATATTATTTTGGTTACATCTGCCTTACACTTTAAATAGAAAGTATAACATTTTTGGTAGAAAATTTAAACATTTGGTTGAAAATTGAACTACTTGTTTCAAATTCTTATTTTAAATTAATTATTTAAACTGTATACTTACATATTTTATGCTCCCTCGAGAATGTATCTTTTGCAAATACAAATTTTACTATTTTCCTTGAATTAGATTATTTGCAGTTCAAAATTCAAATTGCTCGCCGAAAATTCGCTTTTTTTAGTAGAAAAAGTAACTTTTCGGTCGAGAATTCAAATGCTTGATTAGCAGTTAAAACACTTTAATCTAAAATTTATTTCTTTTGTTGATGATTCAAATTTTAATTAAAAATTCAGATCATCTGTTAGAAACTAACATTTTTGTTAAAAATCTCATTTTTTTAGTAAATTCGTTTTTTTTTTTTTGCATTAAAACTTTCACTGTTTTGTTGAAACATTCTCTTTTTGGTTGAAAATTCAAATATATTGGTTAAAAAATTCAACTATTTAGTTGAAAATTTCGATGTTTTACATGAAATCCCATTAGGCTTTTTTCATATTTTTCGTCTTTTGACTGAAGAATCTTTCATGATAGAAAATACAACTTTTTCCAGTAAAGTTCGTGTTTTTTATTTGAAACACTAAATTTTGTGTGAACACTTATTTATTTTGTTTAAAATTCTTTTTCTTCGGCTGACATTTAATTATATTTTCTGAAAATGTTACTATTCCATTCTTGATTTAAGGTTTATGTTTTTTAGTTGACAATTCATATATTTGGATAAAAATTATATTTTTTATAGGGAAACATATCTATTTTGTTGAAAATATATGTATTTCATTAAAAATGGTCTTTTTAGTCGAAAATTAATCTTTTTGCTTGAAATTTTTTTTTATTTATTCAAAATATATCTATTTGCTTGAAATCTTTGGTTCAAAAATTATTTATAATTTTGGTTGATGATTGATCTTTTTAGTTAAAAATTGATCTCGTTTGTTAAAAAGTAAATTATTTTGCTAAAAAACTTTTTTTTATTGAAAATTAATGAACTAACTAAAAGTTTAACTATATGAGTTTTAGTTGTAAATTTATCTTTTGTTTAATAATGAATTACATGGTTTTTTAAAATGAGGTTTTTGACTATTTTGATCAAATTATTTTGTTCAAAAATTCGTTCATCTGGCTGAAAATTAATTTTCTGACTGAAAAATCGATTATTGCAGTAAAAAGTTCATTAATTCAATAAAAAAATCATCTACTTTGTTAAAAATTTCACTCTTTTTATGACATTGTCTTTTGCTGGAAATTAATTTTTTTAATTTAAAAGCTAAAATTCATTTAATTAAAAATCTTAAAGTTGTAAGTTTATCTTTCTAAGTTACAAATTCAATAAGATGCTGAAAATTCAGCAGTTTTTAAAACTAGGTGAATCTAAAGCAACACTGTTAGAAAAAAAATAAATTTCATGTTACGTCCGTCATAGCCAACCTTCGACTCTCAATAAAACGTGTAATAAATGTCCCTCGACAGATAAAAATGATACTATTCTAAGGAAAAAAATCTATTCCTGAAAAAAGGTTCTTCTTACGATCTCTCTAATAGCTTAATAGAAAAAGCCCCCGACCGGCAATCAGAAGTTCTGTGTTTCGCTTCCCAGAAGAGCGAAGTGAAAAGATCTTTTTTCAGAAAAATAGAATTTCTTTAACGATTTTATATAAAAATTAATTTTGGAACTGTCAAATTAAATCATTCTGATCTGAAGTTGATGGGGAGAATAGTTTCCTGTATAAACTACCATATTTAGAAAGCCTTTGAAACACATTTCGATCATAATTTTATCTCAGATTATTTTTGAATTGATAGTCAATTATAATTAGTAATTCCAAAGTACATTCTGGTCTTTGTCGTATCTAATTACTCGAAAGTGGTGAACCGGGCGATTTTCTTGATAGGCTACTCGAACCTGGGGACACAAAGGGAGTTGTCAACTTGGCAATTAATTACCCGCTTGGTGACATGCACGTTTTGCTTGGTGCATTATACACCAGGCATGAAATATATCCGAGACGATCTTGTACAAGCAAAAGTGACAACGTTGTGGTGCTGTTACCCCCTTTTTTGTGCAAATCAGTGGAAACCAAATTTATATCAACCATGTAAATCAATTATCCGCAGAAATGCTCTGTGACGTTAAGGTTGAGAAATTAACCTTTTTTTTGCTTAAAATAAAACGTAAAATCGGGACACTATTCGAATTTTAAACAAGGGAAAAAAGGGGTTTGAACAAGAAAAAATGGATTAAATGGTGTCGAATCGCAAGTACTTAACTTCAATCTATCACAGAGCCCTTCTTCTTGTCTAGAAATTCTTCAAGTTGAAGTTCCTTTTTAAAAAATATTTATCCAATTATCCAGTATCCATCCAATTATTAAAAAGTGATTGAATGGAACTTTTATTTTTTCCCCTTTAAAGAAAAGAAGCCTGCAAGCTTTAGGCTTATGACAAATATATGGTTATTAAAATACTGTGCTAATAATAAAAATATTAATAAAAATCAGTGGAACAAGGAGAATGAAAAATTTAATTTTGAGATATTTGAAGATTTCTAAAAAAAGAATCTTTTTAAGAGTTGAAACATGCTCCAGATGAACAAAAAATATTTCTTAAAACTTTTGGGAAAGTTCAAATTGATGTTTTATTTATTTATTTTTTAATTCTCAGAGAAAATTTACAAAAATTTCAAAATTTTTAAAATTATGTCCTGAAATATCTAAAAATAAAATGGACGGTTTTAAAGCAAAAATGTCCAATAAACAGTATTACAAAGTTTTATAAAAAATTCGATGGAATTTAAGAGACAATTGGCAGTTTCAAAAAGATTAAAAATTAATTTGATACACGAACAAATCTTTAAACAGTAAGAAAGAGCGTAACATTTTTAAATATTCAGAAATAAGAATGTTGCAACTTCCTAAAGGATTTGTGATGAAAAAATACTTTAAAAACTTTCAAAAAGGTTTTTAACGTTAATAAAACAGAATTCGGAAGATGTAAAGGAAATTTTCAGAATTTTAAGAAAATTAAAACAAAATTTAATTCCAAAGGATATTTAGAAGGAGCACATTTTTGCAAATGATTACAAATAATTAAACATTTTTAAAGAAGTACACAAATTCAAAGCAAAGGGTGAATTTTTGAAGAATTCGAAGCTTTTTAAGAAGTTTCAGAGGCTTCAGAAAAATAAAAATGCTTTATTTTAAAACATTAAAATATAAAGAAAATTAAATTCTTTTTTAAAGATTCCAAAAGATTTCTACAAATTACGAAAAAAAATGTAAAATATTTCAGGATTATTTTTATATTTTATGAAAATGTTCAAAATTTTAAGACATAATTAGACTCGAGTTTTAAAGAAACTTGATTTTTTCCTACAATCTTGCAAAATCCTGTGAAGTAAAAAAATTATACTTTTTCGATGTACGTATATGAAAGCTTAAAAAATCTGTTTAAATTTTCTCCAGAATCTTAGAAAAATAATATTTCGATAGCTTTAAAAACAAATGAACATTTCAACCTAAAAAAGAAATATTTATTCCAAATTTTTATTTTCTATCAAAACTATTTATCTCCTCAAATAATAATTAGGGTGATTTTTTTTCATTCATGACTGAAAAACTTTTGGGTAAAAAATTAAACTATTTGGTTTGAAAAGCTCGAGGACAATAAACAAAGTTCTTAAAATTCCTGAGCAAATTTAAAATGATTTTTCATTTTTAAAAGATATTTTAATGTAAAAGGCTTCAGGATAATAAAAAAGTTCTAATTTATGGAATAATTTCAAAATTGTCAAAACGGCATCTGCAAGATTTGAAGGCAAGTTATTTAATTTTTTAGAATTTTAAGAAAACTTTAGGAAGAATTCTGAGAATTTTAAAAGACATTTACATGATTTGGAGGTTTTAAAAATGTTTAAAAAAGGATTTTAGGTTTGAAAAGATTCCCAGCAATACTCAACAAAATGTACAGTTTTTAAGATTTTGAAATAAATTTCGGAGCTTTCTAGGAAGTTTGAAAGGTTTCCAGATAATACAAAAATGTCTTGAGATTCATGAGAAGAAGAACATTTTAAGAAGTTTTAAAACGTTTCAAAATATTATAATTTACGAATATTGCTTCAAATTTCGTCATTACCTGAAAGATTTCATGAAAGCTTTATCAATTTCAAACAATTTAAACAAATTTGAAGAATTAATTGAAGTCAGTTAAGTCATCTTAAGTGATATTTATTTTTTAGAATTCTGAAAGTACTAAACATTTTTCGAAATGGCAGAAACTTCTCCTACCATTTTTCAAATTCCTGCGAAATAAAAAATATACTTAAGAAAGAAACGTTTATTCAAAATTTTTATTTTGTGTTTTAAATTATTTATCCCCCAAAATAATAATTTAAGTAATATTTTTTGGTCGAAGATTCAAGAGAAAGAAAATATTTTTTAAAATTCCTGAGGAAATTTAAACTGATTTTTCATTTAGAAAAAAATATATTCAAAGAAAAAATTGACAAAGTTTTATATAAATTTTGAGTAGTATTACGAGACATTAAAAAGTTAAAAATTTAATTCAAAAATTAAAAGCATTTCAAACCATTTTTAGAAAATATACATTTTTGAATATTTAAAAAAAAAACTCTTTTAAAGCATTTTAAAAATTGCCCAAGGTTTCACGATAATAATAAAAAATTCTTAAAATTTAAGGGAAAATTTGAAAAGTTTTTAATTTTTTAAATTGATTTTAAGAAAACGTTTAAACAGAATTTAAAACATTTGAAAAAACTTGCAAAATTGTCAAAACGGAATCTGGAAGATTAGAAGGCAAATTTTTTTATTTCAGAAATTCAAGAAAAACTTTTGAATAATTCTAAGAATTTTAAAAGATATATAGAAGGTTTAAAAGATTTGAAAATGGTTAAAAAATTATTTTCGGCTTGACAAGATTCCAAAAAAAATTTTAACAAAATGTAATTTGGAAGCTTTTTTATGAAGTACGTTAGGCATTAAGAAAATAAAAAACTTTCCTGAGATTTTAAACGAACAGATGATTTTTCAAAAAATATTATGATTCTTAAGAAAATTAATTTTAAACAAAAGATTTCAACACTAAAGATTATTTTTAACTTAAAAGATTAATGTCCTGAAAAAAAAATCAATGAAGATTAATGTTTTACCAAAAAAACACGAGTTTTCAAGAAAATACATTAATTTTTCATTTATGATTCAACTGTTTTGATAAAAAATTTCTTTTTTAATGAATGAAAGTTGTTGTGATTTAAAATTAAAATATTTTTGGATTAAAATATTAACTATTACATTTTTCGTTCAGAGTTTCTTGTTTATTTAAACATTTAAATATTTGTTGGAAGATCAAATGTTTTTGAAATTTTGATTTGGCAAATCTGAGATTTTCAAAAATCTTCTTGAAATTTTCCACAAATCTTAGAAAAATTATATTTATATAATCGCAAAAAAATGTAAAAGAAATATTTCTTTGGAATTTGAAAAGTTTAAATAATGTTCAACGCTTCCGAAGTATTTCGAAATATTTTAAGAGATGTCTGATTGTTCAACGTTATTTCAACAAATTTGAAGAGACTTTGAGGAATATCAAAGAATTTTTAGAAAGTTTAGGTCAATTTAAGAAAACCAAAAGATGGTTATTCGATTTCAAGGAATTAAAAAAAGAAAAGAAGACTTTAAGGGATTTAAGAATTAAAAATTTCCTTATCCTTTTCAAAATATTTAATAATATAGAGTTTCAGAATATTTTAGGATATATCACAAAACTTTCGAAAGTTTAAGTGAATTACAAAAAAATTGAAGAATTTTCAAAGATTTTAAAAGTATTTAGTGATTTTCGAAATATTTTTAAATGCTTCCAACTTGAACATAATGCTGTGAAATTTTGATAAAATTTCTTATTTAAGAAACAATTGCTAATTAAAATCAATAAGAAAACAAATAAAATAATGCACTAATGATAGTTTTATATCTTTCTTAACGTATTGATTGAAATTGTTAGCTTTGTCTTTCCAATTACAAATGCACAAATAATTCCTAAAATTTCTTTTCGATTAATTTCGATTAATTTAATTAATTAAACTTTCATTTATAGTTGTTTATGTATAACTAACCAATAAAGCAATGAAAAACCTTAACATTTTATTATCTGCTTCATAAACAATTTAAATTTTTTGCCATAAATTTTTTTTGGATCATTTAGAAAGCCTAGAAATTTTGAAAAAATCACTTAAGATATTGCGAAATTCCTTGAAATATTTTGAAATATTTCCAGAATCCGTAATATTAATATATTTTAAAATACTTCAAAGTCTTTATAAATCTCTTGAATTATTTTTTTAATATTTGCTGTTCAAAATTGTAAAATATCAAAGATTTATAATTGTAGTAACGGAATTCCTTGACAACTTTGAGTAAATAACACTTTATTTTATATAAATCAAAAGTTTATTTAATTTTAACGTAGATGGTTCACATTTTATTTTATCGTGGTTCAAACTGACGTTGCAGTTGTTGAAGACAAAACAGTAGATATATCTATGGAATTTACTTGAATAGTTGCTACTACATAATTAAAAATTATTTTCTCATTTTAAGTGTTAGAAATGAGAAGTCATAAATTTGTATACCTTTTTCAGTTACAAGTTAATTTTTTAATTATGAATCTTAAAAATTAAAGAAATTTCGAATGGAAATTATAAAAATTGCAAAAATTTTTAAATGTACAACTCTTAGATTTAGAGGTCTCATTATTTTTAAGTAGTTCAATTTTGTACAGTTATAACTGTAATTATGCCTGATTAAAAATTCTTAAACTTTTATTATTTTAAATACAAAAAGTCAATTTTTTAATTCTAAATCTTAAAAAAAATTTTAATTTTGAATATTTAAGTTTGGAAATTCTTAAATTTTAATAATTTTAAATTCTCTAACTTCAAATAAATAGAATTCCAAAATTTCTCATTGAAATGATTTTTAAATCTGTGTTCTACAATTATAAAGATTTCTAATTAAAAAATCTAAAATTCTAAAACTGTAAAATTAAAAATTCTAAAGTTTGGATGATTTTGAATATCAAAAGTCAAGAAGTTTCAATTTTAGACCTTACAAATACATGAAATTTAAAATAGTAATTATAAAAATTGCAAAATAATTAATCGTAAATTTGTTTAACCTTTATACTTTTTAATTGTCAACTTTAAAATTATATTCATAATATAAAACTTTTAAATTTTAGAGATGTATAAATAAAACTTATTAAATGTTGATGATTTTCGCAATCAAAAGTTAATTTCTTATCCAGAATCTTTTAAAATAAAGAAATTTCGAATATAAATAAAAGAAACTACGAAATTTCTCATTGTAAATCTTCAAAATTAACAGCTTTTGAATTTTACAAAGGTATCATTAAAATTTCTACAAGCTTGAAGAATTACAATGGCAAATTATTAATTTTTTACAATGTTGAAATTTTACAAATGCTTAAATTTGGTTGAATTTAGAAATTAAAATCCAAGACTTTTCAATTATAAATCTTTCAAATTGATAAAATTTCAAATAAACATAATGAAACTGACAGAAATTATGAATTCAAAATTTAAGACTTGCATAATTTTTAATTGAGAATTTTTAAAAGTAAAAGCTTTTTAATTTCAAATATAAAAAATTGAAATTTTTACTCCTTTAAAGATTCGAAATTGAAATAGCTTCAATTAAAACGATCTGCAGTTTAAAAGTTCACAATTATTGAGATTTATAATATAAAACTCTTAAATTTTAATGATTCATAAATATAACTTACTAAATTTGGATGATTTTGGAAATAAAAAGTTAAATTTAAAATCTTTCAAATTTAAGAAATTTAGAATTTCAATTATCTGAAATACACAATTTTTAATTGTAAGTTTTGGAAATTAAATAAATAGATAATTTTATAGATTTATAATCAAGTTTCTACAATTGGGAAAAATGGAAACTGAAAATTCTTGAACTTTGAAATATAGAATTGAAAATTATTCAATATCCAAGCTTCCATCATTTTCAATATTATCAATTAAAGATTCTTCAATATTAAATATTTTATTATAAAAAAAATACGAAATTGTTAAAGATATTTTTGAAATAATTCAAGTTTGAAGTTTCAACTTTAAAAAAGGTTGAATTTAACCGATGTGCAATACGACTTTCTACCATTTTAAAGATTAATAATAAAAAAATATTAAATTTGGATAATTTTGGAAATCAAGAGTTAATTTTTTAAATATAAAATCTTCCGATTTCCCGGAATTTCGAATGTAAATCGTCTAAATTACAGAATTGAAAAATTTTTAATTTTCAAATTTAAACAGCTTTGAATTTTACTGATTTATAATTCAGGGTTCTACAATCTTGAAGCGTTTAAATTAAAGACTCTTGCATTTTGAAAATTTAGAGGAAAAAAGATCAATTTCCGAAAATTCTCAATTTTTAATATTTGCAATTAAAGACTTCTTAATATTTAATCTGTATAATAAAAGAATTATCCTATTTTTAATACTTTTTTTTAATAGTTCAATTAAAAATTAAAATTAATTCTATTTCATGCATTTGACATAGAAAATTGTTCAACTGTGAACAGTAAAAATGACAGCTTAAATGAATTTTTTCTTATAAATTTTGACATGTATACTACTAAGCTGTCAAACTGGGTAGTAGAAAAAAAATCAATGGACAAATGCACTAAGTGAGCGGAAACATCGGAGCTTCAATTCACTCGAAAAAACGTTTGTTCGACGCAAACAAATTCTTGCTTTGAAATAGGTTCAAATAAATTTTTTATTAATTCAAAAAAACGTTTTTTGATTGGCACAAAATTTATTTGAGCCACCCAAAAATTGAATTCAAAAAATGTATATGGGCCAAACACAATTGCTTAAACTAAAACAAAGCCAACAAATTCGAAGATAATCAATACTAATTATTAAACGCAACTAAAAACATTACTTCCTTAGCCTAGAATTTCAAAAATGAATAAAAAATTAAAGTACCTCGGAATACGATCATAGCTGTCCCAACTCGTCAGACAGTTGTAACTGCTGTATCTGCTCGAATTCGCCATCACTATCTTCCTCCAACTTTAATTTCAATTCGTCTACCGATCCTTCACCCTCATCAACCTTCCTACACTTTCAATCATCACTTTTTCTCAGTTTCCCAAAAAAGCAGAGAGAAAAAGTAACATGCCCAAAGCACTTGGGGCTTCAAAAATCCATTCTTCCCGAAAACTTTTTTCCTCTTATTTTCAGACTTTCCTTAGATTTTATAAAAAAGTTGATCCTTTACTTCATTCCCTGTTATTTTATTCTATCTTCATTTCGGAATTTCTCTCGTTGCTACAATTCAGGGACCTATAATTTTAATTTACTACTCTATGTTTTAGTCTTCTTTAAGACTAGGTTTCCTAATTTTGGACTACTCTGTATTTCTACTTTTAGACTCTGCCTTTGAAATCATTATCTTAGGCTTAATTCATAAAATTACACTAGATTATGCGATTCTAAATATTTCCCATTTATTTATCAGATTTGCTAGATTTATTTAATAAATTGATTTATACCCGTAGGATATATACTTTCGTGCACTGTTTCGTAAAAAATACAGGTTGTAGAGATCGAAGAAAATAAAGTATCTCCGGGACTAAGCCACTAAATTTTGGACCACGACACTAGTTTTCTTGATTGGACCGTTCGTTGCCGATTGGACCACTTGAATTCGATACTACCCGAAAAAAGTCTTTATCACACAGGAAAATTTTTCACCACACGAATTACATTTTCATCACACACACACGTTTTTTATAATAACTTTTCGTTTCACGAAATAATTTCGTTTTTCGATTAGCGTATGTTATATTAAAAATATTCTACGTTATTGGACCCGCCAACCAGCGTTCGACATGGTTTGTAGCTTTAATACATTTATAAGGAAGGTACTAACTCGTAACTCGTCTTCGTGTCTCTAGATTACGTCCTTAACCGATATACATGTGACCCGACGATTGATTAGTCGTCGAGGGTGAAATACGTCAAGGAAGGTCGGAAATAACGACCCGAAAACGGAAAAATAGATAACTTTCCAAAAGACGTAAGAACTTCTCATAATCCTTTTTAAAATTCCCGCCACTTTCTGACCTTCAACTTCGAAAACAAGTCCCAAATTGATAAGAAAATCGCCCGAACTTTCTTCAGACATATGATCCTGGACCTTTTTTTTATTCCTTTCTTAACGTCTGTCACAAAATCGAGTTTCCGGGTTTCTCGTCCTTCCAATTCCAGGCCAAATTTGAGGTGGTATTTCACTCTGCAGGTCAAAGTTTTTCATTTTGAATTTTGAAAATTGTTCCAATTTATAATTTTCACTTTAAATCACTGGCGCCAAACTGTCAAGCAACGACACTTTCGTTTTAAGAAGGTCATTTTTGTCAAATTACGTTTTGAAATTTTTTTCTTTATTTATTATTTCTGCGAGTTAACGTTCGACTGATCGGCGCGAACACGGTCTTGCCGCACGCACTAGTCGTTTTCGCGCGATACATTTGCGCGCCGTGAGAGGCCGAGAGAGCCGGGGAGACTCTCCTCAAGTTCGAATAACAGGAAGCCGCTATTCGGCGCCCGGAACAGCGCCACCTCGCGGGAGAAACAAGAAGTTGTGGGGAGCTACTGCGCAAGATCAGGGAGAAATCAACGAGGCTGAAATCACCTCGACGTATGGGAGGACAAGCCCCTCTAAATACAGATATAAACTTTGAGGTCGAGATTCTATATGAAAAATAATAATTCCAGCCCCGCCCACTTTTTCTTACCCCCACTGCATTTGCAACCTTAGTCTCAGGTTCATCAGTCTATTTAGGGGAGGTAAAAGTAGACTTTAAGTTGTTCTCACAAAAAACGTCTAACAAATAGCTATATTTTAAATCGAGAATGTAGAAGTGAAAAATTAACCTTTGTCGTTAAAAATTAATGTTTTTTGTTGAAAATTAAACTATTTGGCGTAAAATAATTTTTTTTTGGAAGATCGAACTCTTTTATTTCTTATTGGAACTTGATTTTTTTAAGTTTAAAATTCAACTACTTGGTTTAAGGTTGAACTGCTATGTTAAACATTTAAAAGATTTTTCATTTTAATGTTAAGCGGTTTGGTTGAAAACTTATCTTTTGGTTGAAACTAAACTATTTTTTTGAAAAATCGTTTTTATTATTAAAAATTTATTTTTGAAACTGAAAATTGCACTATTTTATTGTATGTTAAAAATTTATACTTTTTAGTAACAATTCAACACCTTGGTTAAAAAAGGAACTGCATTGTTAAACTTAAATTATTTTGATAGAAGATTCTTAATTTTAATGTCAAGTGGTTTGGTTGAAAATTTATCTTTTGGTTCACACTAATCTAAATTATTTTAAAAATTCGTTTTTATTATTAAAAATTAATTTTTCAAACTGAAAATAGTAAGATTTCAATTCCTGTTAGAAATGTATATTTTTAGCTGTCTAAAACTTGTATCATCGATATCCATTGTTTAAATAATTATACAAAATTAATAACAAAAAACGAAATATTCTACTTTTATATTTAATATGCATGATACACATGGTTTTCAAGGTTTTTGTGGTCAGTGATACCAAATTTCATATTATTTGTGCGAAAAATCTTTTTTTATAAAATTTGTTTGAAACAATTTTTAAAAAAATTTGCATTTTTACGAGGTTGATGCCAGACTTATAAATTTTACGGAAGGAAGTGTGTAAATCAAAAATCTAGGGAAAAAATACCAAATAATAAAGCTAAATATTTTACACACTTCCTTCCAAAAAATTTATAAATCTGGCATCAACCTCGAAAAAATTCAATTTTTTTTTTAAATTTGTTTAAAAAAATTGTATAAAAAAGATTTTTCGCATGAAATAATATAAAATTCGAGATAACTGACCGTAAAAACCTTGGAAACCATGTGTAACATGCATATTAAAATTAAAAAGAAGAATATTTCGTTTTTTTTTTATTAATTTTGTATAATTTTTTTAACAATAGATATCGATTATATATGTTTTACACGTATTTTTCCCCGTCGATTAAAATTCTGATTGCAATTTTGCAACAATTCGATTTTTTGGAAAAATTTGTTCAAACAAATTGTTTAAATAAACTAATTTTGCAAAAATAATAAGGAATTCGTAATCAGCATCCAAACAAATGTCTCAAACAATGTATATATTGCATATTGGTTGTAAAGAGCACGCTCTAATCAAATATTTGTTGTACTTTAAAATACGCCAAAATTTGTTTTTGCTTCGGCCACGTTTTTGCAAATATAAACCACAGTAGTAAAAAAACAAGCACATTTATCGATTGTACAACAATCATGGACGCAATTTCACGTTTTTTACTTTTTTTTGCAAAAAAAAATGTTTAAAAATGCAACTTTCAGACAATTTGAATAACACTATTGGAAAGAGCGATCTCGAGAATAGTAGATAAGGTATCTAAAGAATTTTTTGCTCAGCTTTTTCATGATGAAAAATAAGCTCGAAGAAGGTACATCCGAAAAGTGTCCATGTGACATTAAAGGGTTAAACAATTTCAGATTTTTTATTTCATCCTGATTTCATATTGAAATTGTTTGATTCCTATTATTTCATAAAATTGAAAAATTTAGAACATTGTACAAAAGTGACTTCATTAGGGTTTTTTTGTGGCTCTATTTTGATTTTGTTTGGACCCCTAGTATGATCCCTATATTTTGGCAGAATTAAAAAATATAATTTTTTATGTTTAAATATGATCTTTCTCAAAATTATTATTGCTGCAGAAATATATATTTGAAAATCTTTTCTTATGAAAAAATAGCAAATAGAATAGAAAATTGCAACTCGAAACAACTAAATAAATAAATTTGTGAAGAACTAATAAAATTGCATCATAATGCCTTCATATATATTTTTCAACCACATTGTTGAATACATTTGTATGAACTTTTGCTAATTAGAGAGATCGATTTTTAATCAGAGGGTGTATTCAGACAACATCAGGGCATTAAATATTTTATGAAAAGCTCCTGAATGACTGGCAATTTTTTTCTTCGAGTCTAAGTGGGAAAACGTTAGAAAATGGAATAAGAGTTTTTTTTTGTTTCAGAAAAATAATTAATTTTAAAGATAATTTAATCATTTATTCTTCATGTTCTTTCAATATAACTTTCTCAGGATTCTTGAGAGAATTCCAAAAGATTTGGTGACAATTTTAGTTAAGTTAATACAAAATAAAACAATTTTATCAAAAAAGTTGATCTTTAACCAAAAAGTTGAATTTTTAACTAAGAAGATTTAAATTTTCACCAAATAAGAGTAATTTTTAACAAAATATTTAAATTTTTATCAACCAAAAAAAGTTTCAACTAAAATGATCTATAATATGAATTCTAAACGAAAAATTAAATACGAAAGGTTGGAAATTCTATTGACTACTGGTCAAAATTTATTGAACCTGATTGAGAGGTCCCTCAAATTATAAATTCCGACGTTTCGACTACACTTCAGTAGTCATTTTCAAGGCAAAAATGGTGGTATAACATAACCTATAGTTTATATAAAATATTTGTTTCAATGTGGACTTCGCCTATGGCTTCACACAGAACGAACGGAGGTTCAAAATTTTTTTATTTATATTAGTTTATTTAAATACTGTGTCTACCATATGGTAAAAGTCGAAAGTACCTATTGTTGTAGTGTCTTTCATCGTTTAACTTAAAATTTATTACGAATATCATACTTTTAACATTATAATTACAACTCTTTTAATCAAAACTGACTGGCCCACACTGGAAAAAATATTTTATGTAAACTATAGGTTCTGTTATACCACCATTTTTTACTTGAAAAGGACTACCGAAGTGTAGTCGAAACGTCGTAATTTATAGTTTGAGGGACCTCTCAACCTTTTTTATTAACCTTTTTTATTAAATACCACCCTGGTCGACACTAGTAACACCAATTACTAGAAAAATTAAATAGTTCATAACTACCCAGTAGGCACAAAATTTGGCGACGTCTTTACGACATCTTTACGACATATTTACGACAACTTTACGCCATCTTATGTCCATGTCGTTTCGGTGTCTTAACGTATCGTAAAGGAGTCGTATGATCTGACGATGTCTTTACGATTTTGCCAAGATACCGAAACAACATGGACATAGGATGTCGTAAAGTTGTCGTAAGGATGTCGTAACTATGTCGTAAAGACGTCGCCAAATTTTGGCCCAATGGGAATTTGTAGCAAAATAGTTTAAATACTAACCGAATAGTTGAATGTTCAACAAAAAATAGAAATTCTCAACGAAGAATATGATAGTTCATATATAAATCAATAAAAAAGTAATAAATCCGAAAAACATAAATTATTCACAAACCGTTTAAATCGTTAACCCTCAGCGGTCATATAGGGTGTTTCACACCCCACGAACTGTTTGTTTTTTCCGATTCCCTACGTTTTTTTTGCAAGTATTTTTTTAACATCACTTATCACTTTTTTATTCAGTCCAAAATATCTGAAAGTGTATTTGCGTGTGTGGCCGTTAGGTGTTGATTAAAACAGATTAATTAAAAAAAAAAGATTAATTTTTTGCTAAAGAAGACAACTTTTAAACGAAAAAGTTCGATTTTCAACCAAAGAGATGAATTTTTAATAAAAAGTATAAGCAAGTATCTTAATTTTCCATACAAAAAGATACATTCTGAAATAAAATTACTTAATATAAAATATATAAAATATACTTAATTAAATGGTTCCATTTTTATTCCATAGAAAGTGAAACTTCTACTAAAACAGATGAATTCTTAAATCAAAAACCCGATTGTCCAGCCACCCTGGTCCCAAAATCCCCCCACCCTGAAGTGTGGAAACACCTCGCCCCCGCCAGTCCCAAAAATCACCTTAAAGTATAAAAGCTCCCTGTACAGCTCTGCCCAGCCCTAATAGTTATAACCCCTAATTGTCAAATCGCATTGTCCAACTCTCCCTAGTCCGAAAATCATTCCTAAGTGTAAAAACCTCTTTTCTCGGTCTCTCTGGATACAAAACTCATCACTAAGTGTATAATCTCCTTTTACAGCTCTACCCACCCCCAGAAATAGCTCGTAACTGTCAAATCCCCCTGTTCAGCTATTTCTAGACCAAAAAATTATTATCCTTCAGTTTAAAAGCTCCTTCTTCAGTTCTTTCCAGTCCCAACAATTACACCGAAGTGTAGAAACCCCTTTTCCAACTTTTCCAGCCCCACAAATAACCCTTAAATATCCAAACCCCCTCTCCAGCTCTTCTGAGCTCCAAAACTCAACTATAAATCTCTAGCTCACTTCAGCTTTAAAAATAACTTATATATGAAATCCCATTCTCCAGCTCTACCAAGCCCAAAAACTTGTCCCTAAGTATCAAAACCAAATGTTCAGCTCTGCTTAGCCTCAAAAATCACCTCTAGGCGAATCACTCCTAATCACCTCTTTCCATCTCTACCCAGCCTCGAAAATCACCCCTGTGTATCAAAACGACCAGCTCCACTAGCCCATAAAAATCACCCGTAAGTATCCACTCTCCCTGTAAAGATTTTTCTATCCCCAGAAATACCCATAAATTTAGAAACCCCTTCTCTCTCTAGCCCAAAAAATTACCGCTTAATTAAAAAACCCCTTTTTCATCCCTTAGTCCCAACAGTGACCTCTGAGTGTCAAATAGCCCTGCCCAGCTCTCCCAACTGTAAAAAACGATCCCTAAGTTTTAAAGATCTTTGTACAGCTTTCGAAATTCTTCAAAATCACCCTTAAATATCAAATCCCCCTGTCAGACCCAAAAATCACCAC
The DNA here is from genome assembly GCF_010883055.1 of Belonocnema kinseyi. Taxonomy (NCBI): domain Eukaryota; kingdom Metazoa; phylum Arthropoda; class Insecta; order Hymenoptera; family Cynipidae; genus Belonocnema; species Belonocnema kinseyi. The sequence goes on along the minus strand of NC_046666.1, from coordinate 36,905,144 downwards.
TATGTATCAAATCCCACAGGCAGCTCTCCCCAACTTTAAAAATTACTTAGAAGTGTCCAACATCCCTGTCCAGCTTGCCATAGCCTTAGAAGTAACCCTTAAATATAGAAACCCCTTGCACAACTCTCTCCAGACCCAAAAATTACCCCTTAATGTAAAAAACCCTTTTGCAGATCTTCCCTGTCCCGAAAATCACCCTTAAATATTAAATTCCACTTTCCAGCTTTTCCTAGGCAAAAAATCAACCCTAAATTTTACACCGGACTGTCTAGCTCTCCTCTGCCTTAATAATCACCCCTAAGTGTCAAGTCATCCTGTCAAGCTCTTCATAGCATAAAAAATCACCCCAAATTATAGAAAACTCTTTTTTATCCCTATCTAGCCCCAAAAATCAACCCTAAATGTAAAAAGACTCTTTTTCAGTTGTACCCTATAAAAAAACAACTCTAAGAGTAAAGTCTCCTTGTCCAATTCTCTTCAGTTAGTCCAGGCCAATCAGCTTATTTTGAAGCAAAAAAAATAAATAAATAAAATCAACGAAAGCTGACGTCAGAGAGAAAAGTGTTTCATAGAAAACATATAGATTAAAAAAACAGTTACAACTTTTGTATCAGTGACTTTTTTTACATAAACTCAAAATGTCCGAGAAAAATGCGAAAAACCGTGTTTTCTTTTTTTTCGTTATTTAACTTTCATTTTTGCAAAAATAGCAGAAAGAGTAGTAATAGACTATAGATAGTATACTTGTAAGAAAGAGACAGAGAAACTTCCGTTTGGTCGTTCGGTCGATCGTTTTTTTTTTCAATTCACTCACGTCCCAAAATAAGTTTCACAAATTTATATGAATTTTTTATCTTTCAATTTTCATGTGGTCAAGGAAATATACCATTTTTTTAAAGAATTCAGTCTAAGAAATGTAGCACTTTGATTTTTTTTGTTTCTTCAACGGGCCTTAATTGCCTTTTTGCATTTCAAATTTCTGGACATCTTTGTTCCGTGAAATACTGTTATTATTCAGAATACTATTTAGATTAACTTACCTTTTCATAAACCTGAAGTTTGCATAATTTTGGTTTTAAATCGCAAAAACATGTTAGCTTTGTAAAACTATGAATACAGTTCTTCCAACAATTAGAGTTTCGAGATAATTTCGAGATAATAATTGGAAATTACGACATGCAAATTTTAATAATAGGATACTTCAATTCTAAAAGCGATCTCTAATTTCCGGAAAATTATTCAAATACTAATCTAGTACGATTGGAATACTTCCATGAATATTACGGAATTAGTAGAATTCCACTGAAGTGCATTTCACTAACTTCCTTCTAAGAATTTCTGAGGCATTTGCACCATAGTATAAATTTAAAATAAGAAAAGACAAGAAAAATAAAAATGGTATCAAAGGGTCTATTATCTCTATTATTTCATTCCCATTGTATTTATATTATATTATCATCAACTAAACAGATGAACAACCCTCTAAAGAATAAATAAATCTAAGATATGCCCGTGCATGTAAATTGTAAAAGAAAGAAAATGTGATTTTGCTGATAACTACATTTTGCAACAGTGCAATTTGATAAGAAATACATTTTTCTGTGTGTTGAAAAAAAAATTAAATTAAACTGAAGAAAAATTAATTTGGCACACGTAGTGTACTTTCCCAGTTCACAGGACTGAAGAGGGTTGCGTAATTCAATCACGCTAGGAAATGGCACTAAGGCATAGTAGTAAAGAGAGTGCAATACATCGACCACAAGCTTACAAGTCCACAAAATTCACAATTTCACAATAAAAGTTTTTTCCATGCAATATTTTAATTATAAATTTTCTTTGTATCAATCGGAAAGTTGAGGAACCCAGAATTTATATTTCATTTTACAATAAAATAAAAATATTTTTTTAAACTATTCTGCAAAAAAAACTTGTCCTTATTTTTAAAATTCAAGTCAGTGATAGAAAGTGATCAAATTGAATTTATTTAAAAAAACAATTTTTCCGGTTATTTTTAATCGAGATAAGAGTTTATATGATTTTCGCAATTTTTGAAGGATGCGGTGATTGCGCAAAAGATAGTAAAAACAATTTCGTCTGTTATAAAAAAAAATTTTAAAGGTGGACATTAATTCCCTTTAAATTGTGAGTTTATATTACACATGAAAAAAGCACTCTTTATCGTGAATTAAAAAAAAGTTTGTTTTTAATAAATTTAAAAATCGATAAACTCTTGTACAAAGAATGTCTGACTCTTTGGGTTTAAAGAAAGAAGAATTTCTATACAAAATTAGAATTGCGAATAACTATTTAATTTCTAAATATTGCTATTTATTTGTTTTAAAGGTTATATAAATATAATTTTCCTACTATTATTAAAAAAATTTTATTTTTTAAATAAATTTATTTTTATTTTACAGAATTTAAAAAATTTTAGGTAAAATTTAAATGAATTTAAAAGATATTCAAGGTCTGTAGAAGTTTGATAGAGAAATATTTGAAAATTTCGGTATCTTTTAAAGTTTTAAAATATTATTAATCTCTTGAAAACTTCTAAAATTACTGAATATCTTTTGAACTTAATACAATTCTTCCTAAAATTTTAAACTTTTCTTTTATTTAAAAAAAAAATAACCTCAAAACTTTACAGATTTTTTTTAAATTTTGGAAATCTGTTTAAGTATTTTAAATTCTTTTAAATAATCTCCTTAAATTAATTTTTTAATCTGAAAAACAATTTTGAATTCTCCCAGGATACTTAAGAAGATTGCTAATTATCTTAAAATCGTTAAAATTTTATTTGAAAATCTTCAGAAATCTATATAATTTATTAGAATTTTTGCAATCATTAAAAATTTTTTACGTTTTAAAAATTTCTAAATAATTTTTAAGTTACTCAAATTTTTCCAAAATTTAAAAAAAATATCTCTCGAACTTTCTTTATTTTTGGTAACATTTAGAAATATTGCTGAATTGAAAATTTTTGCTTTATTTTTTTTATATTCTATTTCGAAATTTTTAAGAAATAATTTTAAATTTTATGAAATGTCTGTCAAATTTCTCTTGAAATTCGTTGCTCAAAGTAAAAAATTACTCAAAATTTTTTCAGGAATATTAGGCAATATTTTACTCTCACAGTACCTTTTAAAATAATCAAAATTCAAAGATTTTTTTTAAAGTTCGAAAAATCTTTCAAATTTATAAAAAATTACATAAAATCTTTTTGAGTTTTTTGTAGGGTTTTCAAAGCTTTTAAATATTTTTCAAACTTATTTGGTTATTTTTTTCTAAAATTCTAAATCTTACTAAATAATATTTTTATTTCCAATCTTCTACATTCTTTTTCAACATTTTAGGATGATATAGTCCACTTCGTCCCATAAAGTTGAGAGCCATCAGCAGGCAATTTTCTGGAATAATTCCCCGCTCGTGTTTTGCTTTCTGATGGCCTCTTTACGACCTCGCTTAACCTTGTGAGTCTTAGATTCAATGGGAGAAATGGGGCGGGGGGCATAAAGGCCACCTGGTCGGCAGCTGCATGGGAAGGATTCCCCGTCCCATGGCTAGCCTGGCCAGCGTGACCGTGACTCATCAACCTAAGTACCTTCTCTCTCTCTCTCTCTCACTCCTATACACTCTCAAGAAAAGTCGGCAGCGGCTGCCAACTTTTGCGCGTAATACGTAACCATTTTGATATTAAAATAAATCGACACTTCTTTTTTTTTTTTTTTTTTTGATTTCCCGGGAAAGGGACGGGTAAAGGAGATTAAACATAGTCATAGCTTTAATTATAATTTTACCCGGGTTAATTGTATTTTATCATTTATCCGTCATTTTATGTTTATTCAAACCTTGTTTAATTTAAGTTTCATTCCCATGTTAGGCTTAAGTGCCATTTTGTCTTGCTATGTCTCATATTTTATTATTATGTCTCTTTTGTCTCGGTCTATGTTTAATTTAAGTTTCGTTTCATTTTTATTCTATGTTTAATTCAAAGTTTCATTTTGTTTCACTTCGATCGATGTCTAATTTAAGTCCTTTTCATTCTACGTTTTATCTAAGTCTCTGTGTAATTTTAGTTTCTTTCCTTTAATTTTCACGTCATTTATACTATATTGTACCTTAAGTTTTGTAACACTTCTTTTTTATTTTGACTTTTAATTCGGCAATCAAAAATTTAACAAGAGTTACTAAATTTACGAAACAGCGGAAATTTCAGAACGTTATCGTGCGTTTCAAAAGTTGCCGTCTGCGCGCGGCCAGACTAGGGAGAAGGGGATGCCGAGACGTCCGAAACGCCCCTCCACCTCTCTCGCGATTCGCCGAGAGCTCCGTGCCAACCGACGGCCGGCAGCCTCTCGGACCCGCTGCTTAAAAGGCGGGTGCATCGACCCGAAAAGGGACTCTCGCTCAAACTATCACTCGGACTTTCGCTCAGCACTCTCGCTCCGAGCATTCCGCTCAGACAATCTCTCCAGACACACCATCCTAAGAGAACGTCACGACCTTTGTATCACTCTTTTTGAGCAATAGAGTTTTTAAATTTTAAATCAATTCCAGTTTTCTTTAAACTCCCTCTCCTCTCTCCTCCTTAGTGGCGGTCTGCTCTCGTAGCCCCGCCGAGCTGTTGCTCTCTCTCTCTCTCTCTCACCTAAGAGGTCGGTCAGCTCTCGCAGCCCCGGTACCCTCGCATCTTTACTAGAGGTCGGTCAGCTTTTACAGCCCCGTTTCCCTTGAATCTTTTTCTCCGCTAGAGGTCGGTCAGCTTTAACAGCCCCGTAATCGTCGAACTTTTCCTTTCAAGAGGTCCGTCCGCTTGCAAACAGTCCCGCAACCCTCGAACTCTTCTCTCATCTCAACGGGATCGGTCAGCTTGTAAACAGCCCCGATACTCCTTGCGAATCTCTCTCTCTCTCTCTTCTTGGGACTCCTAATCCACACTTATGCCTGGTCCTATCCAAAAGCGCCGTTCCCGCCCCTGCAAACAGACGCGGATTCGCCGTCGCCTTGCAGCCCTCCGCGATTCTCTCGAAGCGACTTGTTGCCCAGAAGATCGCCGCCCCTCCTACTCTTCCTCCTAACCTCCTAAGGCCATCGTACGATCGGTGGTCATCATCCCACCTCATCTCCACGTCCAACTTCCCACTCCTCCTTCCTCTTCCGCTTCCTCCGCCCACTCAAGCCCCTCGAAGCGTCCTCTGCCCGAAGACAGCGACGATGACATCGTCCTGGTCGAGGAAATTGAGGTGGTGAAGAAGCGTCCTCGCCACCACTAACGTGACTCGCTGAACGTAACTTCCGTCCTTCCGCCCGAGACGTTACGCATCTGGACGAGCGGCAGCGGAAAGCAGCGGGCCTCGTTTTCAACTGGCCCTGAAGAAACCACGTCAGCGCCCGGCTGATGCCCCTGGCATTCATCGATGGACGGCCTTCAGGCTTGGCGCCTGTTTATCCAGAGCCAGGGCACCACCCGCATCCACCTACAGCCGCCCAGCAGCCGTCGGCCCACTCCGAAGTCCATGGTCCAGCTCGACGCCTTCCTCCAGACCAGTAATCGGGTGTTACCTGTCAAAGCCCGGCCTCCGCCACGATCCAGTTAAGGGGCGGTTAACAGCAGCGAACGAAGGCCTCTCGAACCAGGCCCCCTCTCCGACGATTCCGAGAGCAACTGGAGTTGCCACTACAGCACTGCCTAGTTCTGGCCCTGGTTTCCACCGACCAAACTACCTTGCCCCGACAACGCCCGGTCAGCGCCCTGTCAGCTCCCTGCATCTGAGGTAGTTACCAGCCAACACCGCTTCACGACGCTCGGGTTTCGGTTTCGACCAGCCCGCAAACCAGTCTGCCCCGATAGCGCCCGGTCGGCGCCCAGGCAGCTTCCAGAACCTTCAACCGATCAACACCATATCTTAGATCAAGGCTGGGACAAACAACATTCCCACAACCCACCTTGTATCAAATTGGCGGCCCAAACGTGGGGCTCGGAATTTAAAATTCTTGAGCGTCGGCAGGGGTCGACGCCGAACCAGATTGATCCGCTCACTGACGACGCAACGGCGAGCACCAGGCAGGCCACCTAGATCCATGGCCACGAGAAGCACCCCGGTTTCTGAGTCTACGCCTCAAGACTCAGTGGCGCTCAACAGCACTCAACCAGCCGAAAACGAAGGAGGGTCTGAGGAGAGACCAAATTGGCCACCACCAGCCTACGACGAGGCCGCAGCCAGGCCTTCATCATCTGCACGGGGCAGAAGCCGCTCGTTACCACGGTTAACGAGAAACTCCAATCGGGTTTTGTTCCAAGGATCCGAAAGAGAACCGCAACCGCTGCCAGGGCCAAGCATCAGAGCAGATCCAATATTCAGCCCACGAGTATCGACGCCGCCAGCAAGCAGACGGGAGATACAGCTGCCGCCGGCAATTACGAGGGAGGATCAACTGCCGCCGACAATGCCAGTCAACACGGCACTTCCAGCACCACCAACCGCCGCCACAGAATGGCGTTCCATCATCAGGGCATTCCGAACGCCGGATGTGCCTGTTCCAACATTCGCTGGATTGGATCATGAGGATCCAAACATCTTCTTAAGCTCGTGTGAGCACTACTTCACCGAGGCTGCCATCGAACCTGCGCTGTGGTCGCACATGGTCAACAAGTGTCTCACCGAGAAGGCTGCCAAGTGGTACGAGGTGTACCGCGGCCTGGCACTACCATGGGCCAAATTTCGGTCCTTGATCACTCAACACTTCGCCGGGGTCTCAACACTTAACAAGCTCCACATAAAGTTGTACGCGAACAAGCAAGAAGAAAAAGAAGCCGTCGGCGTCTTCCTCCAGAAGAAGTACCTACTGGCACTTCGAATGCTCCCATCCGCCAGTGGGAAGCAGGTTATCGGCCTGCTCATGGAATCGCTCAAGCCGAGCATCCGAAGAGTGTTGCGAGCCGCAACAATCACATCGTTTGAATACCTGGTAAAGAGGGCCCTGCAGGCCGAAGCAGACGAGGCCGACGAGGTCTCAAAGAAGCCTACAACAAACAAAACGACAGCTGCCAGCAACTAGCCTACCACCACCGCCAGCGCCATGGCTGCGCCCAGACCACCACCGCAGTGCCACTATTGCCCAGGCAGGCACTTTCACCGGGACTGCCCAATACTGAAGACTCGGCAGCCCGACGCAACCCCGGCCAACTGGCGGACACGAGCCGCGGAGGGCGAATTCGCGCCTCCGGCACCAGCACCAGCACCAACCGCACCAGCTTCATAGGCTGCCTGCACGAGCAGCAGCCACTGAGATGGAAGACGAAGAACCCATCATCCATCTGCCCGTTCAGGCGACCGGGCCCACTATTGCCGAAAGCGTCGGTGGAGAAATTGCCGAAAGCGTCGGCGGAGAAATTGCCGAAAGCGTCGGCGGAGAAATTGCCGAAAGCGTCGGTGGAGAAATTGCCGAAAGCATCGGCGGAGAAATTGCCGAAAGCGTCGACGGAGAAATTGCCGAAAGCGTCAGCGGAGAAGGATTTGCCGAAAGCGTCGGCGGAGACAACCTCGTCACAGCCGTTGACGACACACCGGACGCTGGTGAAGAACCACGTCTAGAAGCAGATCGGATTCCCGTCCGCAACCTGGTCGCGGGGAACGAAGACGCGGGATCCCACCAAGAACCAGTCACAGCCAATATAGCGCCTAGGCAGGCGCTATTAGCAGAACCAGCAGATGAAGAATCGGATGAATTCTTCGACGAGGAGGAGCCAGAGCGGCGCCTCGGTAACGCCAGGGGGCGTTACAACCTTCGACGAGTGGAGCCGATAGACTACAGGGACGCCCGACCGTATCGCCACCACCGAAATTAGTTCATGTAAGTTTTGTAAATATTCGTGGACGGCCGAAAGGCATCCCAATTTTGTAAATAGTGCGAGCCTAGTGGACTGCCGGAAGGCATCCTCAATCGAAAAATATTGTAAATATCGCTCCTAGATGTAAAGAGTCCGCCGGAACGCGACTCACTTTAATTTCCTTTGCCCCCCCCCCCCATATTATCAGGAATTTTTTTACTCACGTAGGTTAAGCGAGGTCTATCCGGGAAGGGTTGGACTTGATATAGTCCACTTCGTCTCATAAAGTTGAGAGCCATCAGCAGGCAATTTTCTGGAATAATTCCCCGCTCGTGTTTACTCACGTAAACCCAAGCTGGGACAAGTTTCCAGCCTAATTGCTTTTTAATGGCCTCTTTACGACCTCGCTTAACCTTGTGAGTCTTAGACTCAATGGGAGAAAGGGCGGGAGAAGCCATAAAGGCCACCTGGTCGGCAGCTGCATGGGAAGGATTCTCCGTCCCATGGCTAGCCTGGCCAGCGTGACCGTGACTCATCAACCTAAGTACCTTCTCTCACTCTCACTCCTATACACTCTCAAGAAAAGTTGGCAGCAGCTGCCAACTTTTGCGCGCAATACGTAACCATTTTGATATTAAAATATATTATAATTTTACCCGGGTTAATTGTATTTTATCATTTATCCGTCATTTTATGTTTATTCAAACCTTGTTTAATTTAAGTTTCATTTCCATGTTAGGCTTAAGTTCCATTTTGTCTTGCTATGTCTCATATTTTATTATTATGTCTCTTTTGTCTCAGTCTAAGTTCAATTTAAGTTTCGTTTAATTTTTATTCTATGTTTAATTCAAAGTGTCATTTTATTTAACTTCGATCAATCTCTAATTTAAGTCCTTTTCATTCTACGTTTTATCTAAGTCTCTGTGTAATTTTAGTTTCTTTCCTTTAATTTTCACGTCACTTATACTATATTGTACCTTCAGTTTTGTAACACTTCTCTTTTATTTTGACTTTTAATTCGGTAATCAGAAATTTAACAAGAGTTACCAAATTTACGAAACAGCGGCAATTTCAGAACGCTACCGTGCGTTTCAAAAATTGCCGTCTGCGCGCGGCCAGACTAGGGGGAAGGTGATGCCGAGGTGTGCGAAACGCCCCTGCACCTCTCTCGCGATTCGCCGAGAGCTCCGTGCCAACCGACGGCCGGCAGCCTCTCGGATTCGCTGCTTAAAAGGCGGGTGCATCGACCCGAAAAGGGACTCTCGCTCAAACTCTCGCTCAGACTCTCGCTCAGCACTCTCGCTCCGAGCATTCCGCTCAGACAATCTCTCCAGAGTCACCATCCTAAGAGAACGTCACGACCTTTGTATCACTCTTTTTGAGCAATAGAGTTTTTAAATTTTAAATCAATTCCAGTTTTCTTTAAACTCCCTCTCCTCTCTTCTCCTTAATGGCGGTCTGCTCTCGTGGCCCCGCCGAGCTGTTGCTCTCTCTCTCTCTCATCTACCCGATTCTTTGTCATCCATCCTACCACGGAGTCTCACTCTCTCTCTCTCTCTCTCTCTCTCACCTAAGAGGTCGGTCAGCTCTCGCAGCCCCGGTACCCTCGCATCTTTACTAGAGGTCGGTCAGCTTTAACAGCCCCGTAACACTCGAACTTTTCCTTTCAAGAGGTCGGTCCGCTTGCAAACAGCCCCGCAACCCTCGAACTCTTCTCTCTTCTCAACGGGATCGGTCAGCTTGTAAACAGCCCCGATACTCCCTGCGAATCTCTCTCTCTCTCTCTTCTTGGGACTGCTAATCCACACTTATGCCTGGTCTTATCCAAAAGCGCCGTTTCCGCCCTGCAAACAGACGCGCATTCGCCGTCGCCTTGCAGCCCTCCGCGATTCTCTCAAAGCGACTTGTTGCCCAGAAGATCGCCGCCCCTCCTACTCCTCCACCCAACCTCCTAAGGCCATCGTACGATCGGTGGTCATCATCCCACCTCATCTCCAAGTCCAACTTCCCACTCCTCCTTCCTCTTCCGCTTCCTCCACCCCCTCAAGCCCCTCGAAGCGTCCTCTGCCCGAGGACAGCGACGATGACATCGTCCTGGTCGAGGAAATTGAGGTGGTGAAGAAGCGTCCTCGCCACCACTAACGTGACTCGCCGAACGTAACTTCCGTCCTTCCACCCGAGACGTTACGCATCTGGACGAGCGGCAGCGGAAAGCAGCGGGCCTCGGTTTCCACCAGCCCTGAAGAAACCACGTCAGCGCCCGGCTGATGCCCCTGGCATTCATCGATGGACGGCCTTCAGGCTTGGCGCCTGTTTATGCAGAGCCAGGGTACCGCCCGCATCCATCTACAGCCGCCCGGCAGCCGTTGGCCCACTCCGAAGTCCAGGGTCCAGCTCGAGGCCTTCCTCCAGATCAGTAATCCAGTAATCGGGTGTTACCTGTCAGAGCCCGGCCTCCGCCCCGATCCAGTTAAGGGACGGCCACCAGCAGCGAACGAAGGCCTCTCGAACCAGGGCCCCTCTCCGACGATTCCGAGAGCAACTGGAGTTGCCACTGCAGCACTGCCTAGTTCCGGCCCTGGTTTCCACCGACAAAACTACATTGCCCCGACAGCGCCCTGTCAGCTTCCTGCATCTCAGGCAGTTACCAGCCAACACCGCTTCACGACGCTCGGGTTTCGGTTTCCACTAGCCCGAAAACCAGTCTGCCCCGATAGCGCCCGGTCGGCGCCCAGGCAGATTCCAGAACCTTCAACCGATCAACAACGTATCTTAGGTGAAGGCTGGGACAAACACCATCCCGACAACCCACCTTGTATCAAGGAAATTGTTTGAACTGTTTTAAAATTTTTTTATAATTTCTTTTCTTAATTCGTTTTTTAAAAATAAAAAATCTGTAAAAAATTTCTCGCGTATATTATGAAAAAAATGTATTCTCTTGAAACATTTTAAAATTTTTTTTTAAACTCATTTGATTCTTTTATAGTATTTTGAATTCTTGCGATATTTAAAAAATCTTCTTTAAAATGTTCTACATTCTTTTTAAAAATGTTAGGAAATGATTTGAAATAATTTTAAATCGTGTTAAATTTGTTTTTAAAGATAAAAAATCATCAAAATTTTGTGAGGGATCCTAGGAAAATTTTTTCGTTCTCTTTAAACCTTTCAAAATTTTTAAAAAGGTTTTTTGTTGTTGAAATTTTAAGTAAATTATGTATTATAAAAAAACACTTTCTTAAGTAAAGTGTTGCTAAACAAAAGTGTGATTTGGATAAATGGCTGATGGTATAAAAATTATAAAAAATATTTAAAAAAGAAATTTTATGAACCACGCTAGTAAACATTGGTGTAAACTTCTCTGAAGTAAAGAGAATTAGAGATGTGTGATTATAATTGGATAAATATCTGATAATTGAATTCATCAAAAACCCCTCGAATTTCACCGCATTTTCAGAAATAATGGTAAATATTTACGACTGACTGATACACAATTTTGGGTCACAATTCACGAAATAACGAGCGTGTTCTGCTTGTTTCCAAGCGGTAATGGAGACAAGTTTGCCAACTTTAATCTTTACAAATGACCAGTTAAATAGAGATATAGTTAAACAAGTTGCCATTATATTTGCAACGTTTACTGAAAATAACTAATAAAAATTTAGGAACAGTCATTAATTGTTTCAAACTGAAAACGCTTAGAATACAAAAAATATATAATAAAAAATTTTCAGTTGAAAATTTTCAACAAAATACATTAATTTTCTAGCAAATAACTGAATATCCAACTTACTATGAATTGAAATTTGTTAGCCAAAAATGGAATAGCTACATTTTCAGATAAGAAAATTAATGTTAACAAAAAAAATGTTATCAACAAGAAAATTGGTATTTAAAAACACGTATTTTCATTATCTTGGTTTTTTAATTGAAAAGTTGCGCCTCCTACAAACAAATTGTTATTAAAAATTGTATTGGGACTTTTGTCGTTTTTTCTTAAATTAATATATTAATTTTTAAGGCTACTTTTTAAGAATTAAACCAAAAATACGCAACCTAGCGTAAAGTGATTCTAGTCAAATTTTTAGATTTAATTTAGGCAAAAAATTTTGATTTAACTTGCGTCATTTTTGCAAAAAGTTAACTTTTTATTTCGTATGTTTTTTTATTTTAAAAAATGTATAACCCTTTTAGAATGCCCTATAACTAATAAATTTGAAATTTGTATCTAAAACTAATTGTTTCATTCCGTTTATAAAATATTCTACATAAAAGACATTAAAATATCAAGATCCTGGTTTTTCAATATCAGTGGTCACAGAAAATGAAAACTTGCTCAGGGAAAAATCAGTAAATTTTAAAAATGAAATGTTTTCACCACCCTGTCGATTGAATAGAATTTTAATGTTAAATATTTTAAAAAAGTCTCAAGTACTTCATGAGCCGATGCTTCAACTATTCGTGAATTCTAAGAAATAAATTGAAGAGTACTTGAATTTCTGCAAATCAACTTCGTTAGATTCCTCTTCGAGATATAGAGTTTTTTTTTATTTTCAGTACCTGCATCTTATTTCTATCTATTGTGTGAATTGACCAAGAAACAAATAATATTTGGTAACCTCCAACTTGCCTTGTTTTATATCTGTTGTGCAAAACTATATTCTATTTATTTTTATTTTTATTCAGTTTACGTCTTTTAAACCCATTTTAATCTGTTCTTGAACATTTTATAAATATTTTTTTTGCAAGCAACAAAATAAATTAATTTGAGAATTAAGTTAATTTTCTACCAAGTTCTTGAATTTCCAAGTCAAAAAGATAAATTTTCCACATAAGAGTTTAATTTTGAGCCCAAAAATATAAATCTTCAATAAAAAAGTTCATTTATGAATAAATAGTTTAATTTTCAACTAAAATTATGAATCTTCAATAAAAAAAATACATTTTTCGTAGAGTAGTTCAACTTTAAAACAAAGAAATGAATTTTCAACAAAAAATTTGATACTTTATATAAAAATTTTTTAATCTAATATAGTTGGATCTTCAACCAAAAAAGATTAATTTTTTAACAATTAACTGAATATTTAACTTAATGAGTACATTTTTGAAAACAAGAATGAAATATCTACATTTTAATTTGGAAAAATTAATTTGAACAAAAAACAAAACAAAAAAGTATTTTCGATTAAATTGTTAAATTTTCAAATAAATAGTTAAATTTTTAATTAAAAGTTTAATTTTTAATGAATAAAATATTTTTGTTACAAAAAGAAAAAGATAAATTGTCAACAAAATACACACATGGATTTTCAAACAAGTGCTTGAATTTAAAACGAAAAAAAATAGTTTATAGACTGCCCCTAATCTATTAAGTTATTTTGTAGTCTAAATTAATCTTTCGATTATATCAATATTCTTAAATAAAAAAAATTAAATAATTTTAGTAAATGTATTCTAATACAAGTATCAAATAGTTGTAACTGATTGTATTCATTATTCGATTGACAGTTACATAAAATGAATTTCGTATTTAAAAATAGAAGAGAGGGTCAGTTTCTGTGTCATATTACATTTAAATAATTTTTAATAACAAAATTGAATTTTGAACAAAACAAGATGTTCTTTTATTAAAATTGTTACATTTTCAGCAGAAGAATAAAATAGTTTATGAAATAATAAAATCTATAATTTTATAAAAGCTTGAAAGAAAATTCATATTCACACATTTATTTGGCTATAGATACAGCTGTTTCTGAGACCTGTCATTCTGTCCGGTATGTCAATACCCTTTGACAACGATCATCCTCGGATATTATGGATTTTCAATTACCATTGGGAACTGGCGTGCTGAAATTATTTCGCGCGCGGTCGAATGTGGAAACTAGGAAAACCGCAGCCAACCAAGAATTAAATAGTTCAATTTTCTGTTGAAGAAATTAATTTTCAACAAACTAAAAAACCTATTTTTAAAATAATAGTTAAATTTTAAATAAGAGATAAATAATAGATTAAACTTATACATTTTAAACATAATTATTTTTTTTAAACTGAAGCTAATGACATTTGTAATGGCTCGAACTGAGCTGATTTTTTATTAATAATTTAACTTAATTGTTATTAAACTTGGAAATTTATTTAAAAAAATATAATTTATGATATTTGTACTACCTAAGTTGCTCTAAACATTGACATTTTTTAACAAATAGATTTACTATACTTTTCTCGAAAGAAGATTTCCATTATAGATTAGATTTCGTAATTTATATAATTTTTATAAACAAATAAATGAATAAAACTGATTTTTCTGGTATTTGAAGACATAAATTATACGGATTTCATCGTTGATTCACGTAAAATTACAAACTGATTATGCCCGAGGACTAGTATAGAACAATGGTAATTGTTGTAAATAATAGCTATAAGAAAATTACGTCTAGCACATTTATGAAGACAGAAAAAATTTTTTTTTTGCACAACATTATTTTCCTCGTATCAAGGATGATATGTGGAAACAAGACGTTGCGATTTAATAAAAATTTGATTTTGTTATAAACAGAATATATAAACTAAATTTATTTGTTAATAAATCATAAACAATTCTTCTTTTAAGTTGAAAAACATATTTTGTTACTTGGATATACAATATTGCTAGTTAACAAAGACTATCACTCTTATAAACAATTTTTGTGAACAAATTGACTTACATTATATTTTTAAGAAAGAAAATTTTTTTCTTCTGCGAAATCTTATCTTTTCATATTAAAAAATATATCATGATATAAGAGATAAAAGTTAAAAAACAATTGTCATTTTTACAAACAATCGTTATAAAATTCGCTCATAGAATGTTTGAATGCATGAGATTATTTATTTTGTTGAAAATTCTTTGAATTAAGAATTTAATAATTATATTTTCTGATGAAAATGGATCTTTTTAAATTAAAAACTCAACTATTTTGTTCAAAATTTATGAATTTTGTTGAACCTTTATTTATTCTTTATTGTAGGAAATTGATTTTCTTGTAAAAAAATGCATTTGCTTTAAAGCTAAACTTCCTTGTTTAAGTAAATTTTATTGTTTGAAGAAAGATCATGTTATAGAAAAATCCACCTACTTCGTAGCAAATTAATTTTTTTTACTAAAAATGTAACTATTCCATTTTTAATTAAGAACTTACCCTTTTGAGTTGGAAATTCAGCTATTTTTTGAAAATTCATGTTTTTCTTTCATTCTTACTTTCTGTTGAAAAATTGGATTATTAATTAAAAATTCAACAATTTTGTTAAAAATGGTTATTTTTATTTTAGAAATTCAACTGTTGTGTTAAGAAATGGTCTCCTGTATTCGAAAATTCAACTATTTTGTTGAAAAAATTTCTTTTTTGGTAGTAGATTAGTTTATCTATAAAAAAGCAATTGCTTTAAAGCTAAACTCCTTTGTTAAAATCAATTTTTGTTGTTAAAAATATACTTTTATTAGTTGAAAATTTTCTTTTTCAGTTAGAAAATCAGCTAGGTGTTGAAAATTTTTCTTTTTGGGTAAAAATTAGATTTTTCAGACGAAAATGTAACAATTTTGTTAGAAAATAATTTTTGTTGTTGTTAAAAATTCAACTTTTTTGTTGAAAAATCGTCTTTTTTAGTTGAAAATTTAATTGTTTTGTTGAAGATTTTTCTCTGTAGAAACTCAATCTTCTCGGTTAAAAATGCACTTGGTTAAAAGCTAAATTCCTTTTTTAAGTATTTTTGTTGTTGAATATTCATGATTTTATTTAAAAATTTATCTACTTGGTGGCAAATTATTTTTTTCAACTGAAAATATTACTACTTCATTTTTAGTTAAAATTTGAATTTTCTACTTTAAAAATTTAGGTTTTTTTAGGTGTAAATTCATCTGGTTGTGGAAAATTATTCCTTTTTGGTGAAAAATGAGATTATTTGGATGAAAATTCAACAATTTTGTTAGAAATTCATATTGTTTGTTAAAAATTCATGTTTTAGTAGAAAATTAGTCTCTTCGGTTAAAAATCCACTTGTTTCAAAGCTAGTCTACTTTGTTAAGATTTCTTTGAAATCATCATCAATGGAAATGGTGAAAAATGTAATTATTTTATTTTTTATTGAAAATTTATCTTTTTTAGCTAAAAAATCAACTATTTGATCGAAAATCTATGTATTTTGTTTAAGAATCATTTCTTTTTTTATGACAAAATTATTCTTCTATCGGACGTAAACATTCATCTCTTGCCTTGAAAATGCACAAATTGGTTTAAAGTTGAAAAACTATGAACAGTTTTTTTTCTCAAAATATATCCTTCTTATATGAAGTAAATTAAATTGGATACAGAGTTTACGTGTTAAGAAATTAGATATAAGTAAATTTTTTAAAAAGAATTATTGATAAAAATCAGAATCGTTCTCTTTTAGTTTGTGGTAATGATGAATTATAACGTTTACGTGATTTAACAACATATCAGTATAAGTAATGCATTCAAATACTGAAGATGCAGGAATGTCAATTTTCTTGATTAATTATTCATAACAATTAGAGAAATTTCAAAATCTATTTCATAATTGGAGGGTTCTAAATTATTCAAATAATTGGAAACAGTCTTCCACAAAAAATATCACTCTTATCATTCATAAACTGCATCATTAATTCAGAAAACAGTAACTTTCAAAATTTCTAGAAAAAAAATCGCTTTAACAAATTAAAATTGTTTAAATTAATGTTGTCTATTTTTCAGAAAAATTATTATTTTGATTATTCATTAACTGGGCCATTAATTCCAAAAAATAATTTATTTTCACGATGTACATGATTTGAAAAATGTTAAAGAAATCGTTTAATAAATTTAAAATTAGTTTTGAAAATACATGGTAACTAGTGAATTGTCGAACAAGTATAATTCATGTGTAAAAAAAAGAATGCCGTTTTTAGCATGAATTGTACATAAAACTCCTATTTCAAGTTTTTTGTGCAAGTTCCGGGCACAATACAAGAGGTTTTTGTGAACAAAAAATGTAAGTTATTGCGTGGAAATTGTTTCTTAAACATTTCTTAAGAGGTAATTACACTTTAATTTACCAAAAGTTAATAACAACTACGGTTTGATTCTTTTCATGGAAAACCAACAAATGGGGGAAGCAGAAGGGGGAGGGGGCTCGATCACAAAAATGTAAAGTCAAATTTTTCGATGTATAAATTTGGATAACTCTAATACTATACGTATATTTCTGGGATTGCTACAGAGTCGACGATTCGTAAAATATTTTTCCGATTTGGTTTAGTCATCTCGTGATTTGCAGATCAGAGCAAGCCAGTTTTCTTTCGGTGCAGTATACCAGGCGAAAAAGTTGGTTCTTGCTGAGAAAAGCACTTGGGAGAAATCGATATTCGATTATATTCATCGCTCGATCGTAACGCCTAGAAATGTTATATAGGCTACCCATAGACGGCCAGTAGGTACACAAGTGCCCCGCCTACAAGTACTATCAAAGCTAGTTGTAGGTGGAGAGAATGAATATTAATCTTATTGACCATCCAAACTGACGTGAACGAGAACAGAAGAGACCCTTATCATTTATAGGAACCACATTTCCTTTATGTTTCACAGCTATATTCGAAATAAAAAATGAATTATTATTCGGTGATCAGATTTATACTTGTCTCCTCGGTCTATATACTTTTATTCACCATCTCTTCGATTCATAAAAATTCAATGAGATCTTTTAAAACGATCTTTGCAACTTTGAGATTTTACCTCGGACTTTTCACCTCTAACTTTTTACTTCCGACTATTCACCTTCGACTTTTCACCTCTCACTTTTCGTTTCTGACTTTGCACTTCTGACTTTTCACCTCCGACTTTTTACCTCTAATTTTTCATCTCTGACTTTGCCCTTTTGATTCTGCACTTCTGACATTTCACCTCTGAACTTACACCCCTGACTTTGCTCTCCTGACTTTTCATCTCTGACTTCTCATCCCTGTTTTTTAACCTCTTACTTTTCACATTTGACTTTTCAGCTCCGACTTTTCACTTCTGACTCTGCACTTCTGACTCTTCACCTCCGAATTTACATCTATGACTTTTTACCTCCAACTTTTCACCTCGGAATTTTCACCTTTGACTTTTCACCTCTTAAAGTTTGCTTCTGCTTTGTCCTTCTGACTTTTCACCTCTGACTTTGCACCTCTAACTTTACAATTCTGACTTTACCTTCGAATTTTCACCTCTGACTTTTTGCTTCTGACTTTGCTCTTCTGACTTTTCCCCTCTGACTTTTCATCTATATCTTTTGACCTCTGACATTTCACCTCTGACTTTGCACTTCTGAATCTGCACTTTTGACTTTGAATTTATGACTTTTCACCTTTTACTTTATACCTCTGACTTTTCATCTCGGATTTTTCATCTTTGACTTTTCGTTTCTGACTTTGCATTTTTCAATTTTCACCTCTGCCTCTTCCTCTTACTTTTCACTTTTGACTCTTCACCTCCGACTTTTCACTCCTGAATTTTCACCTCTGACTTTTCACCTCAGACTCGTCACCTCTGACTTTTCACCTTTGACTCGTCACCTCCGACTTTTCAACTCTGACTTTTTGCTTTTGACTTTGCGCTTCTGAATTTTCACCTCTGACATTTACCTCTGACTTTTCACATATGACTTTTCACTTCTGACTCTGCATTTCTGTCTTTTTACCTCTAAACTTACACCCTTGACTTTCATCTTCTGAATTTTTACCTCTGACTTTTCATCTCTGTTTTTTAAGTTCTTACTTTTCACATTTGACTTTTCAGCTCCGAATTTTCACCTCTGACTTTTCAATTATGACTTTTCAACTCTAACTTTGTACTTCTGACTTTTTACCTTTGGAATTTTACCTCTGATATTTCACCTCGGACGTTTCGCTTCAAAACTTTCACATTTGACCTTCTAGTTTTTACCTTTTAAATCTGAACTTTCCCATTTGACCATTCATGTTTGACCTCTGCCCTTCGACTCCTTGTCTAGAAACTCAAAGCTCTGATCTTTGATCTCTCTTCTTTCAACTTTGAATTCTGAGCCGAGATATAATTTCTGAACTATGATTATATATCTTTGATCCTTTACCCTTTTTGTCTTTGATCTATGATTTTTGAAATATAATGTGCGATTTAAGGTTCACCAATTTTCAATAAATTTATATTTTGAAAATTTTTTCTTAAGAGAAAATTGAAAACGATTTAAAAAAAGTTCGAATAATTTTCTAAAATTTTGAAAAAGGATGTAAACGATCTTAGAGAAAAATTTTCAATTTTGTAAGATAATAAAAATTTATAAAAGATTCAAGTAAGTTTAAGAAATACTTAGAAATTACAAGAGAATAAAAATAAATTAAAAGTTCAAAGATTTAAAGTTCTTTAAACAATATTCCGATTTTGAAAGATTTGAAGATGTTTTTTTGTGGAGAATTTATTTCAAAAAATATACTTTAGGAGAATTTTCAAAAGTATTTTAAATAATTCAAAAGATATTCAAAGAAGAATTTGAAAGATTTTAGAGTATATTTTTTACTTTTGCAAGATCAACAAATTTCATAAAAAAACTCGAATAATTTTAAGAGATATTGTAAAGTTTTGAAAAAATCCTAAAATACTCCTAAACTTAAAAAGATGAAAAAATTGTTGGAATTAGACGTAAATATTTTCAGATATTGAAATTTATTTTTTAAGTTCTTTCCAGCTTTTGAAAAGTTTTTATATGATTTTTCATTTTTTCAAATTACATTTTGACAGAATGTTCAAAAAGATATTAAAATATTTTTAAATATTTTCAGAAATGTCCAAAATTAATACAGAAGCTTTAATAACAATGTTGATAATTTTTCAGAAATTTAAAAAACGTTTGGAAAAAATCGAATCATTTAGAAAAATATGCAAATGTTTAGACATTTTAAATATTAAAAATTATTTCGAACTTGATAATGGTTGAAAAAATATAAATGAAAACGTCGATCTTTAAAGATGTACGACAAACATATTCGAAGCTTTTTAAGAATTTTGACAGCTTTCACGCTACTCAAAGCTTGAAAAGAAAAAAAAATTTAGATTTTTGAAGATTCCGACAAGAATTTTAGAAATTTCTTAAGAATTTTCTAAGGTTTTATGGAAGTTAATTTTTTTTTTAAGATTTCTGGGAAAATTTTTAATGGTTTTTTCTTTAAAAAAATTAATTTTAAGAATATATTTTCAATCATTTTGAAAGATTTTAAAGGATGTGTTTTCAAGGTATATGTAAAAGATTTACAAGTTTATGCAGAATTTATGTAAAATTTGAATAATTTCGAAAGTTATTTAGAAGGTTTAGAAGTTTCAAAGAGGTTAAAAAATATTTTAAAATATAAAAATATACAAAAATTTAAAACAAAATGTGGATCTTTAAAGATTTCAAAGCGTTTAAAAAATTTTTTTGGCTCTCAGCAAAATAAAAATATATTCTTAAAATTAATGGGAATACTTTTAATAATTAGTTAGTTTGAAAAATAAATTCTAAGGGATGATTGAAAAAGAGATTATAAAATAGTGATCGATTTACCCTAATAATTTTATAACAAATTCTTTTAATGATTCAAAAGTCACCCGGATTTCCGGTTTCCATCCACTTCAATCGTCTGCCTTTTCGAGACAGAACCGGAAATGAGAGTCACGTTTCAGAGTACGATAGATAAGGGAGAAACATTTGCACCAATGCGATACAGATAACGAGAATGGTTGAAGAGAACATCGAATATCAACACTATTAAATTACAACTGCAGTTGATAGAATTGTATACATGTTTAAATATTGAGGAAAATTCAACAATAGAATTCCTTCTTAATTGGTAATTAATCAACCAGGCAGGCAGAAATGAGAGTTTCTTGTTTTTTTTTAGTTAACTGGAAACTGAATGTAAAACAATATAAATAGATTTTTATTTAAGCGCTATTTTTTTAAACTAATTAAAGTATTTGTCTTTTCGTTTTTATACAAGCAAGCTTTTTTATGCTTAACACCGACAGAAAAAATTTAGGAACGTTGTCTAAGCATCCCGCTTTCACTCTTGCCCACCCCTGCTCCTTCTATATATACATTTACTTCCCTTCTTCACCTCTACTTCCACTACCAACACTTCTACTTTTGCTTCCCCTTCCTTCCCTGACTTCTTTTTTATACACTTCCCCCTCTCTTTACTTTTCTAACCCCACATTTCCCCAACAGTTACTTTTCCATCCCTCATTTCCCACTCATTTTTCTTACTTGGCCTATCCTTTTCATCACGTCCCCTACTTCGCTAGCCTTAATTTCACCTTTCTTCTTCTACTTCCCATCCTTAGTTTCCTCTGTTTCTACACCCCTGACTTTCCACATTTCCCATACTTCCCATCCGTATTTTCATTACTTTCACTCCCGTTATTTTCTTTCACTTTTGCTAATTCCCTTTCCTTTTTTTCCCCTAGTTTTCCCCATTACCACTCACTTAATTTCCTCTCATTTCTCTCACATCCCCTCTCTTTTTGTTTGAATTGTTTCAAATTATCTTATAAATTATTATCATGGATATTTATAATAGAAAAAATTAGATTTCGAAGTTTAAAATTTTTCCCACAATACACGTTTTTCGTTTTTTCCGGAGTTTTTATTGGATAATAACTCTTTTAAACAAAAATCATTACATTTTGAGGTTTTATATACATTTTTTAATTTAAGGCAATATTACAATAAATTTAAGAAGTGGAATTCAGAATAAATCAAAATTTAAATTCTTATGTAAGTTCCAATACTCAACAGCGAAAAAAGGAACTTAAATAGCGGAATAGGGAAATGAGTGATATCTCAGTTTGTATCGTCTTCTTTTCTCCTGTTGAACATTTTTCTTTTTATCCAAAAAAGCCTGGAATCCAATAATCAGACAACTCACTCTTAAATATATTCATTTCATTTGTAACAAAAGATTTAAAAAAATTAACTTTTAAATCCCCTTCCTTATTTTTTCTATCGACCTTTTTATATTTTTATCAAAAATTTTATAGCTGTATTCTTGTTTTTTTTTTTTTAAATAAATATTTGGTAGTTAACAATCACTAGATTTCAACGATGATTTTAAATTCTCAAAAATTTTCTTTTATCTTATCTTAGAGTTTTCTGACGGAAATTCTTGGTAATTTTCATACAAAAATCAATATATTTTAAAGAATATTCTTAATTGTTCAACAACTTTTAGGATGTGTTGATATGATCTATAAAAAATTAATACATATCTTCAAACAAAAATCATAAGATTCTCAAGAAGATTCATGATTTTTCAACAATTTTATTTTATTTGGTTGTTTCAGATCAAAAAGACGTATTTTGACACAAAAATCGTTATCATTTAAAAAAAATTGGAGATTTTAACAATTTTCGATTATGTTAGTGTTTCTTGTCCATAATTAGTATTAAAACAAAAAATAAACAAAAGGTTATTATATTTTGAGGAATATTTATAATTTTCAAAGACTTTAGGTTATGTCGGTGTGTTCCATCTAACATTGATATTTTTTAATAAAAAATCTCCAGATTTAAATCGAATCTATTCTTTTCTTCAGAATGATAAAATGTTGTAACTTTTCGTCCAAAACAGAAATAGTCTATACTATAATGTTAATTTTTAAGATATATAAATTTCAATCAGTTTTTATCAAAATTCTACTTGATTCTTTTTTCTATTATTTCAGATAATAGATCAACAATTTTGTATTATAAATGAAGATTAATTTCATATTTTGAATGAAATACTTCGCAAAAAGTAAAAAAGAATTACGCGCTTAGGGTTCGTGTTAATTCTCTAGTTAAAATAAAGTAGAATACAATTTTTGTCATACTTTAAGACTAACTATATAATTTATAATTTATAATAATAAATTAATATAGATATTTTTATATAAATTGTTTTTTAAAAATTCGGTTAAATCTGAAACTGTGTATGTATGTTCATAAAAAAGTCTTATCATGAAGCGCAATCGCTGGCACCTGACTTTCGAATAGGGGAAAAATAGAGAGGAAAAAATTCCTCTCAACCCTTTGAAGTCGGGAAGCTCGTATTTCTGCAGCACTTGTACCTTTGGAGCTAGTATCTTTGGGGTTCGAGTTTAGTTGATCATAAGCAGTATATTTCCGATTTCTCCCACTCTGCATCGTACTATTTTCCAGAGAGGGGAAATAAAAGGAAATTATGAAAGAGGAAGTAGAGGAACAGTGTATAAGGGAAGTAGGGAAAGTGTAAGAAAACAAGGGGAGAGGAAGTAGGGAAAATGAGATGAGGGTAAGTAGGGATCATTATGGAAAATTGAGGGAGAAATTGTGGCGAGGGGAGAAGTAAGATAAGTGATGTTAAAAATAGAGAAAGTAAGGGGAAATGATTTAAGGAAATGAGGATAAATAGAAAAGTTGAGTGAAACGAGAGGGTAGAAAAAGAAAGGAGAAGTGAGAGGAGGAGAATTTGGGTCGTTGATAGGAAATGAGGCCAAGGGGACTACGAAAAGTGACAGAAAATAAGGAGAGAGAGGAAGTAGAGAAAGCAGTGGGAAATTAGGGGAGTAGGGAAAGTAAGGCGAAATAAGAAGGTAGATGAAGTGAGGGAAAATTAAGCAAGGGGGTATGAGAAGTCTAGTATTCGCTGTAGTCAGGTTGAAATTACTTAAAGAGAAGTAGAGATAGTGAGGAGAAATGAAACGAGAAGAGGTATGGACTCTACGCGGTAATGGGCCGTGCAGAAGCAGAAAGAATCAAGGGAGGGGGCGCAGGTGAAAAAGAGTGGAAAGCAAGGGAAAGAGTGTTTACAAGGGTGGGGAGCAAACAAGAGAGAAAGGAAGCGGAGGTTTAGTTCGGAGGTAGAGTGGCCTGCGGAGGAAGGTGGTAGAAAATAAGCAAAGATGGAGTATGGAAAGTGAAGGAAAATAAAGAGAGCGGAAGTAGATGATTCAATAGAAAAAAGGAGATTTGGGGAGTGAGGAGAAACATAAAGGGTAGAGAACCTCAGGGTATATTAAAAAGAAGGCATTCAAAGTAAAAGAATCACTGAAGTGAGGTGAAAATTACTTGAGGGAAAGTAGGCGTAATGAGGAGAAATGAGGCGAGAAGTATGGGCCGTAAGAGATAATTAGGCTCATAGAAGTAAGAGAACTTGAGGGAGGGATAGTAGGGGGAAATAATTGGGGGGAAGTAAGGGCAAACTTGAGGGAGAGAAAGTAAAGGGAAAATAATTTAGGACAAGTGAAGGCAAAAGAAGGTGGGAAGAGAAGGCAAAAGAAGGTGGGAAGTGAGGGTTAGTTTGAGAGTGCAAGGGTTAGGGGAGAAGGAAATGAAGGCCGTGAAACTGAATTGGAGAAAGGGGAGCGTTATCTCTGGATCTTCCGGTTTGCTTCACCGCAATTGGCAACTTCCGAGTTGACTTCCGATGCTCAGCCAGCCGCGAAATATGTGAGTGCGCGTAATCGGAAGTCGTGATAATTGAGATGCCAGAGAACCTATTTGGAGACGCTATTTCAGTGCATCCACGAATTATCGATTTCTGACATTCTCGAGGTGAGTTAATCGCAAGTCGAGAAGTAAGAGGGTAGAACACTGAACAGACGCGAAAACTCTTGTCGCCGCAAATTCCCGAGGGTTTGTCTGACCAAGTTTGGCGTTATCTACTTAATTTTACCAGGGGAGATTCTGATTTCTCTTAAAGCAAACTATAGATTACTAATTCCCTGAAATAACCTTGATAAGAGTGAATCGAAACTAGTTCAGATCAGGCAGGAATTGAAATTGAACTTTAACTTGAATTTGAACCTGAACTTGAACTTGTCTTCGGGTCCAGGACGAGGGGTTAACCACTTCGATTCTTCGGGTACGCTAGATTACAGTATTACAGGATTACGTAAGATTACAAGATATTTCATAGGATTACACAGGATTACACAAAATTACATGGGATTACATACGATTACATGGGATTACACAATATTATATAAAATTGCACAAGAGAACAGGGATTTAATAGCGAAACCATAATGAGTTCAAAGGACTGAAAAAATGCCATTAGCTAAAAAGATTTTACGATATATCTGCTTCTTTCTGAACATGACATTTTTTTTAGTTCATTCAACTTCTTATAGGTTCGCTAGTGATTTACCTCATCTAAGTTTGTAATATACTTCGCGAGTGCAAGTGTGGATTTGCGACATCAGATTTAGAGTTTTATTTTAACAAGAAGTTAAAGTTTTATAGCTCATATTGATCAATTGACAAAAGATGAAATATGTGCATTTCGTTACATTTATTGTCATAGAAAGAGATTGCATTTTGCAAATATCATTACAGTTAAAAGCTTACAAATTTGAAATTTTTTTGTAGTGAAACCTTGATTTGGAACAGAAACTGCAATCTATATAATTTTTTCAACGTTGTTTGTATATTATATACATATTATATATATTAAATACAATATTTACAGAAAAAAGTAAATGGAAGTTTCCAAAAGCAATAATAAAAAAAGTCATACTTTTGTTCGAAGCGTAAAATGTACTTCACTTATAGTTGGTTTTTGCAAAGCAATTGCACATATTGTTAAAAAATTTGGAGCCTCAAGTTTAAAAGAAAATAATATCCATTTGAAATATATCATAATTGCAAATCGGTTTTCCTATTCTAATAATTCAGAAGGTGACTAGCGTGACAGGTGACTTATCGGAAGTGTAAATAAGACTCTTTTTATTTGGCAAACAGGAACCCTTCAGTTCGAACGTACACAAATAGTTTTCACTCGGTTTCAACACTCAAGTTCGTATTTATAAGGTATTTAAAGGGTGCCAATACAAAACTTAATAACCAAAAATATGTGATTTTTTGAGAGCAGCGAAAAAACATTCTGTAAAATCTAAAAGTTAAAAAAAAATGAAAACTTGCTTCCGAGATATTGAGTTACTGATTACTAGTCAAAAAGGTTTGATGTAAAAAAGTTGGCGAATTCTGAGTATATAAACCCACAATGTTAAGGGTTCAATTTTTTAAGTTTTCAAAAACTGGTTTGGATAGCGAGTAAAAATGGAATTTCCAATTTTTTACAAATATAAAAACTGATCTCCGAGATATGAGGATGTAGAATAAGTCTAAAAATATTTTTTTAAGAAAATGATTCTCTTCTAAGAAAATCAAGATTTACTATGAGGGTATCGCACTGTGACAAGTTATTTAAAGCTGAAAGTCGCATAAAATAAAGAAAATTATATACTTTTTACTAATAAGCTTTAATAATTTTAAAATATAAATTTCTCTAATTAATGCAGGAATTAATACCAATTTCAGTAAACATCAAATTTTTTTTTTTTAATTTCATTTCTGGGCAATATAATTTTTCAATGTTTTCAACTGAATAAAAAACTTTTAAAGTCAATTTCGATCTGTAAAAAGCTTTTTTGGGATACATTCATGCTTGCCAAATTTAATAAAAACTTTTAAATTGAAATTTGAAATGCTCTTTCTAAAAAAAATATTTGGTAACCATATATGCCATATTTGGTTCAAAAAATTATATCTATTATTATACCTATAGAGGCCCGTGTGGAAGAATGTTCTGGCGCTGGCCTGGCCCAGACCAGACCGCCAGGTTTTCAGCCCTGGCGCTGACCAGATAGTCTGGCCTGTGCTTGGCCAAAAGTGTAACGTTTTTTCGGGCAAGCCCCAGGCTAGACCGTCGTGCCAGCCGCTAGACAGGGTCTGGTCAGCCGCTAGTTATAAATCAATATATCAAATTATTGATTCTAATTCCGACAAAAACTAGCACTGTTTTCGAAAGGTCGAAGCCAAAGCACTGTCAGAATACCTCAAGTTGTGACGTCAACTGGCAAGATATCTGCACGCCGCGGGCCAAGCAATGAATTATAATTACTTACCCCGTAACTTTTTCAAAATACAGCCAAAAGAAACTTGGTGATGGTACTTAAGATTTTTTCCTTGGCTCGCTGATCAGCACCAGGCCTGAACCAGACCAGACTCTCAAGATGATAAGAAAGAAAGTCGTGTTTTCATAGTTTGAATTTCTTAATTTCTATCATTTTAGACACCCTGTAACATTTTCAAAGTATGTACTTCAAAAAAGAATTTGGCGACGGAACTCAATATTTTTTTTCTATTGGCTCGCTGATCAGCGCCAGGCCTGGACCAGACCAGACTCTCAAGATGATAAGAAAGATAGTCGTGTTTTCGTTGTTTGAATTTCTTATTTTCCATTATTTTAGAAACCCTGTAACGCTTTCAAAGTACTTCAAAAAAATTTTTGGTGATGGAACTTAAGATTTTTTTTCTATTGGCTTGCTGATCAGCGCCAGACCTGGGCCAGGCTAGACTGTCAAGGTGATAGAAAAAAAGGCTTGTTTTTATACATTGAATTTCTAATTTTCCATCATTTTATACATCCTGTAATATTTTTAAAGTATGTCAAAAAAATGTGCTGATGGAACTTATGATTTCTTTTGTTCTTGGTTAGCTGACCAGTGCCAAACCTGGGCCAGAATAGACCATCCAGACTAGACGGTTTAGATAAAGTCAAACCTGAGCCAGGTTGGGGTCAGACCTAAGCCAGAGCAGTTCTTCCAGGCTAAACAGTTTAGATAAATCCAGGCTTGGGCCAGACCTGTAACCAGACTGCCCGGACATTTTTCCACACGGGGAACAAAAGATTACGCAAGGTTAGATGGGATTACACAAGATGACGCGTAATACACATATTATATGATTACGTGGGATTATACGAGATTACATAGGATTAGAGCAGATTAAATGGGATTAAAATAGATTACATAGGATTACATAAGAGAAGAGGGATTACATAGATTACATAGATTTTCAAAAGAATACACAGGACTACACAAGATTAGGAGAGATTACACAAGACTACTATGGATTACACAAGATTAAACAAAAAAACAGGTATTACACAAGATTACATGGGATTACATCGAACAGTGTGCACCAGATTACAACAGTGGTTAATCCCTCGGTTCAACATGTAAAGTCTCAGAATAAATCGGTGACGAAATAATTTTTTTTTTTATATAAAAAACAAGGCTGATTTTTAAAAATTTTAATTATTTTTCCCAAAATTTATATTTTTAAAGAAAAGAGTTTTTTGGGCTCTAAAAATGACTTATCCCGCATAAGACTGATAAGAGATTTTACTTATACAAGCAAATATTGTAAAAAAACATTATAAAAAAATAAAAAAGTGGGATTTTCCAGGAAATATTTTCTTATATGATAAAAATACAAACAAAAAAATAAAAAAAGATTTTTTAGAAAGTCCCACAATTTTACCCCAAAAT
This sequence comes from Belonocnema kinseyi, assembly GCF_010883055.1. NCBI lineage: Eukaryota > Metazoa > Arthropoda > Insecta > Hymenoptera > Cynipidae > Belonocnema > Belonocnema kinseyi. Next base: position 36,876,941 of record NC_046666.1, on the reverse strand, counting down.
TCTTCTTTATTCATTTACAAAATAAAAAACTCTTCAATACTAAAATTTATAATCCAAAGTTTTACAATCTAAAAAGTTAAAATGGAAAACTATTCGATCTTAAACATATGACAAAAAATGTTTTTAAATTTTGATGATTTTGAATATCTAAAGTAAAAGTTTCAACTTTAATAATATTGAATTAAAAGTTTTGAATGTCAAGGATTAACATTACAAAAGTTTTAATGTTGAGGCTTAAGAGTCGCATAGTTTTATATTGTAAATTTTGAAATTTTAAAGCTAAAATTCTAAATATTTACAATTCAAAGTTTGACAATTTTCAAAATGTATATTTTGTGGGTATGTAGTTTTGAACGCTTTTTTGGAAAAAATTAATTTTGATGATTTAAAAATAAAAACTCTTGAATTTTGAAGATTTACAAATGGAAACCTTAAATTTGGACAATTTTGTTCAATAAAAAAAAACATATTTCTTTTTCTGTATTTTAAACATCTTAACTGCGGCTCTAAGTCGAGAAACACTTCTCAACTTAATCGACCCTAATTATGTTTTCCTCGATTATATAATCAGCACAAAAGTACAAAGAAGATAACCAAGTGCAAATCGAAATACAGAAACTTTTATTATCCCAGCCTTTGAAGCTACAGAACAATTAGACTCGAAGACAATCAACAAAACTTACCAGAAATCTGAGTAAAACATAATTTGCTTGAAACCAAGTTCATTTATTCCGGTCTCGTTTCAAAAGTAGGACGAGAGAAGATCCCAAAGTCCTGGGGTCTAGATTACCTTAAGAAATTGGAAGTCCTTCAGACTGAAACTCCAATGAGACTAGATTTTCCTAATTTGCCTAATATTTATCCAATTTTCCTAAGTAAAATAGTTTGAATGAAATCCACCCTCCATACGTATATAGGTGACAATACAGTGGTCCGAAAATGCAATTAAAAATTTCTTTTTTAAATTTTCGTGCATATAACTCGGAAATTTGTTCAAATTAACAAAAAAATAATCCATTTTTTTGTATTTCCCTGAGTGATAAAAGATGTGCTTGTAAAGTTTTTTTAGAGTCGTGAATATTAGCTGAATCGAGTTGAAACTCAATCTTTGTTTTTAAAAATACCCATGGAATACGACTAAAATATTACTTTTTGAACATCACCCCCATAAGTGTCTTTTATCAGGTCCAAAAAAAAATCCCATAAGTAAAAAAATGGGGTTTAGAAGTTTTTGGCACTAATTAAGATATTTTGAAGTTTTTAAATTAAAAATTGTTTCTGATAGTGAAATGCTCCTATATGCTGCTAATTAGAGGTTTACATAAATTATTTAAGCAATTTATTTTTTTCAGTAATTTTCTCTTATAATAGATATAGAAATTTGCGGTTTTTTCTCATTTTTCCACTTTTTGTCCAATTTTTAATTAGACTAAACTATTGTTCCTAATTTTTCATTAAAATCATGTTTTAATCAATTTATTATTATTGTTAAAAATATTATCTTTGAATGATACTAGAAATTGGGGTTTTCTGAGGTTCTTAACTTTTTTTTCACTTTCATAAGTTTTGAAATATTTAAGGGTATTTTAAAAATATTCCAATGTTTAAGGTTTTAACAAATTTAAAAATATTTTAAGGGATTTTCAATTTATTTTAATATTTTGAAGTTTAAATTTAAGAAATTTACATTACATTAAAAACCAAATTGAAAATAGTTTTTAACATCCAATAATCAAATTGATGCAGACTCCTGAAAAAAAATTTAAAACCAATTTGGATCACAACGAAAAAACGAAAAATGCTCCTATTGTAATCTGAAAAAAGTAAAATAATAAATGACCGACAAAAATAGAAAAGAAGAAAAAAATGAGACGGCAATCATCGACATCCCCTTCTTTCTTTTTTCTTCCTTTGTATTTTACATTTTTTTTATTATCAAATTACAATAAAAGAACATTGAAAATTTAAAAAATTAAATATTTTGAAGTTAATTGAAAGGATTTGAAATATTTTAGGATGTTCTAAAGCATTCCCAGCATTTTAAATTTATGCAAATAATTTGAAAGGACTTAAAAGATTTGGAAATATTTTAGAGATTTTAAAAAGTTTTTGAAAAAATTTCAATAATAAAAGGAACTTCAGAGGATTTGAAACGCTTTAGGAGATCTTAACAGATTGTTTGGATTTTTGATAGATTTAAATAAATTTAAGGAGCTTCAAAGGATTTAAAATATTTTAGGGTATTTTAAAAGACTCCAAGGAAATGTCAATAAATTGAAGGGATTTTAGAGGGTTTTAAATATTTGATGTATTCTTGAAAATTCCAAGAAATTTTGAAGAGATTGAAATAGTGTCAACGAATTTGTCAATGATTATAATAATGTCAAGGAATTTCTCAAAGATTTAAATAATTTAAAAAGATTTTAAACAGTTTTCATGCATTTTTAGTTAATTTCCTAGAATTTCGGAAGATATGGAAAGATCTTATAGAATCTGTTAGGTTTTAACAAATTTCAGAAGATTCAAAGTGATTTTTAAACGATTTTATCAGATTTTAGAGAACTTTACTGGTTTTAAGGGCTTTTGAATGTTTTCAAAGTATTTGAATAAGTTCGGGATTTCTGGGATTTATTTGTCCTAATTATTCTTATATTCGTCAGATTTTGTTATTTGAATGTAATTAAATGGATTAATAATAATTAAAACTAAATTAGTTTAATGTTTTAAGTTTATTCAGCAATTCGTATGTATTAAAATAAATGAATAAAAATTTTTATTTTAAATTTATTTATACAGTAAAATTAGGGAACTATCAAAATCAATTTTCATTTTTCCTATTTTTTAATTGCGTATCAACCTCTATATACTCTAATTAAATTTTTACACGATGAAGTGTATTCAATAATAATCTTTAATTACAGATAAATTGAAATGTGAGAATTCAACTTTCAAACACTAATTTTCATAAAAAACTGTTTTTTTACCGGATAAAATAAATACTCAAGGACATTTAATGTTTGTTTGTAATTAATTATTCAAAAACACGTGAATTTAACAATTCGATTTTGAGCTTTTTTGTGAGATGTGACGCTATTTTAAAGAAAGTAATCAGGGAAATTTTAGGGTTTCAAATTTCTGCAAATCGTCTACGAAATTTTTTGCACAACTCGAGGATACGCGCTCAAATAAACGTCTGTTTGAAAGTTCAAAACTTCAGGGTTCTCTCAGTTCGTGTGTTTTCAAAGTTTATCCTCCTCACCGAGAAACTTCACGCTTTCGGTTGTTATAGCGACTGCAATATGTCAATCTTCTGTTGAATTAGGGTTTTCAAACTTTTTTTTAAAAGAAAGTTCTGTTCGAAAGAGAGTGGAAGATAAATGTCGAATTGCCGATTGTGACTGCGCGAACAGATATCTTTCTGTCTCTTTCTTACAAGTATGCTTTCTCTACTATATACCCGCTCTCTCTATTCACGTCTACCTCTTTGATATCCCCACTGCTGCCATAATAAACAAAGCCTGTATATGCTTTCTCTTCCTCATTTGCTCTGCACTCTCTTACTATGTGATTTTCTAAAAACTCATGATGATTCCCCACGATAAATGTCAAAGTTGATCCATCAAAGTTTCACTTATGCTGTGTATCCCCACATTCATATGTAAATATGTGTGACTGTACGGACGAGTATATTTCTTTCTCTCTCTTACAATTATACTTTCTATAATCTCTACCTTCTCTCTCTCTCTCTCTCTCTCTCTATTTGCGTCTCTTTCTTCAATATCCCCACTACTGCCATAATAAAAAATCTGTATGTGCTCTCTCTCTCTCTCTTTTTATTTCGGCACTCTCTTTCTATGCATTCTCCTCAAAACGCATGATGATTCATCGTAAAAATTTCAACGTTTCACTTCAGTTGTGTGGCCCCATGGCAATATGTTAATCTTCTGTTGAATTAGGGTATTGAAATTTTTTATGAAGAAATTTCTGCATGAAAGAGAGTGAAAGATAAATGTCCATTTTGATTGATTTTACATTTAAAAAAAAGATGATTTAAATTATATCCAAAATCAATCCATGAACATTTTTTATATGTGGATTCTTTAGTATTATTCTAGAGAAGTTAATCATTTATAGAAATTATAATACATTTCGCTAGAAAATACCAAATTAAAAAATTGGATTTCTGTTTACATCAGGTGAAAATTAATTATATTTACCATTCAACAAAATAAAAATATAAAATTCAATATAGAATGCATTTTCATACTTACGAAATTGATGAAAACAAATTTATGCAGGCCAGACTCACCTAGAACAGAAAGGAGAATACTGTCGTTAGTCAAAAATTTTATGTAATTAAATTGTAATTTACACTAGCATATTTATTTAAGTGATGTAACTTATTCTTGGCTATTCTTTAAATGTCGAAAAAAATTATTAAAAGAATATATTTTTGCACAAAGTTTATTAACAAAATTTATATTTTTCATATTTAACAACTAAGCCGAGGTTTAAGTTGTATCTGTTTTAAGTTTGAAATTTGGAAAATAAAATCTACAAATAATCTCTCCTAATAACAGAAATCATAGAAAATATTACACGATTTAAAAAGCATCTGTGCTTTCTATTACGGTTGCACGTTTAAATTGCAACCTAAAAATTATCTAGTGAATTATTACAGACACAATGCTTGTTTTATGTTTAAGGTTTTGGCTAGAAATTAGTACTCCAAAACAAAAACAAATAAATTTAATAAAAATTCATAAAGTTCCGAACAGAAATAAGAAATTTAATTTTTTTCAGTTGTGTTAGTTTTTTAAATGAAAAATTACCATTAAAATTATTTCGATTATCATTCTTATCAAAATTTCGACCATTTAAGTTTATCTTAGGGTTTGAAGTAGAAACGTGTATTTTTATTTACAAATTATCCGATTTCAAAAGATTAAATACTGACATTTTTAAACAAAAGTCATTAAGTAGTTAGGATTCACAATTTTTAAACAATTTTAGGTTACGTGGGCGTTTCACAGCAAAAACTGATATTTTACAATTAAATCATTATTAAAATTCAAATAATTATTATTTAAATTAGTATTATTAAGTAAGACTCAAAAATCATATATTCGTACACGATTTTTATTTTCGAATATTTCCATGTTGTATCAATGTTTTCCAAATGCAGTCCATTATTTTAAACAAAAATTATTAGATTTCGAAGACGGTATAAAATTCTGAACATTTTTTGTTATGTTATTTCATGTTAGTATTTTTTTCGAAAATGATTGATATTTCTAGTTAAAACTAATAGACTTTAGAGAATATTTCTAATTTTCCAACGACTTTAGTGTATTACTCATAATTAATATTCAAAAGATAATTATTTTAGTCATTTTAAACATAAATAATTTAAATTAAAATAATTAAACTTACATTTTTTGAACAACCTTAGGTTTGTTACGTTGTTTTACTTGCAAAATGGTGTATCCAAACAAAAATCACTACATTTAAGTCAAATGAGTTTTGTTTAAAATAATAAAATTCACCAGCTTGAATAACCTTAGATGTGTTTTTTTTTCGTTTAGAATTTACATCGTTATAAAAAAGCATTAGATTTCAAAGACAGGATAATGACTTTTTAAAATCAAAATCATTAGAATTGCAAGGTTCATTTTGAAAACAAGATTCGCAATTTTTAAACATTTTAGACTATGTTAATAATTTTTCACAGAAAATCGGCTGTTGAAAAACATTAGATTTTAAAAAGATTGAGAATTCTAAACAATTTTCTGTTTTATTATGATTGTGTTTTTCTTCGGAAGCTACTGGTCTTTGTAAGTAAAAAATATTGGATTTAAAAAAATTGTTTTAATTTTTTAACGATTACATATCAGAGAAGATTTATAATTCTTGATGAATCTCAGGTTGCGTTGGCGTTTCATATCAAAAGTGGATATTTTCAAACAAAATTCATTATAATTTGAATAATATTTAGAATCTTCTAACAATTTTGGTATTTATTAGCGTTTTTTGTCAGAAATTCGTATTTTAATAAAGTGAATTATATTTTTTAGAATATTGGCAATATTTTACCAATGTTAGGATATTTTAATATTTCTTAAGAGAAATTGTTCACTTAGAACAAAAAGTTATATTGTAAAGAAGATTAAAAATATTTGAAGAACAATAAGGTATGATAGCGTTTTTGACCCGATATCTGTCATTTTAAACAAATATTATTTAACTTCTAAAATTTAAATTGCAATTTTTCAACAACTTTATGTTATGTTGATATGCTTTACCTGAAATTACCTAAGAAAACATAATCGATAGAAAGCAAGTCGGTTTGAATTGCGGATCTATAATTTTCAGATTTCAAGAATGAAAATCTAATCGGTTTAGCCACATTTTTATTCCGTCACCTGTACACGATTCTCTAAATCTGCCATTTTGCATTGCAATGTGCAATGTGCTAATGAATATGTTGAAATTCAATATGAGACGGTGATCTTAATGATCACATCCAATGGTAAAAATATGATGAACACATAACTTTAAATGAGCGTGAATCTGCCAAGTGCAGGGTAGCTCAGGTTATTTTCAACTGAGTGGAATATGCAGATTACAATTTACGTATGTAATGTATGTAGCAACAATTTTTCACTAAATTTAATAATTATGAAGTTCTAATACTCGTTTGACAATCATTTCAATAAATTATTATGCACAGGAGTTATAATATTTACTCTTAAAGCGTCGGAATCATTTATTTGTTCAGTGCACATGCTAATGGTCGCAAGGAGTGCACATGCTAATGGCTGCAAGGAGTGCACATGCTAATGGCTGAAAGGAGTGCACATGCTAATGGCTGCAAGAAGTGCACATGCTAATGGCTGAAAGGAGTGCACATGCTAATGGCTGCAAGGAGTACACATGCCGAAAATAAACTCCTCAATCCACTTATATCTATTTGCATCCAAATTTTTAGGATCACAATATCCTCATTTTTATAAAAAATAATTTATGTAAAATCAGAGGTGAGAGATAGTTGTTGTTCCTTTGAGATTGGTATAAGGTGAATGTAACTTTTTAATTTTTTAACTTCAGTTATAACAAGATTTTATAACCCTAAATTAAAAGAAAAAATGCCATGTTTCATGTGTGAAATACGTAAATAAATTTTCAACATTCAGATGTGATTTTATGCAAATATGTGAAAAAAATGTTCAACAAAATCAATTAAAGTAATGGAAATAGCTTAGAAATAATAGTAGACTATGTATGCAAGGATTCGCTGAAAAGTTGTCAATTTAACTAATTTTTAAATACAAATAATTGGAATTTTAGCAAGATTGAAATTTTTTTAACAACTTTAGGTTTTGTTGGTGCATTTCACCTGAAAGTAGTTTATTGCAAAAAAATCATCATACTTGAATCTAATGATTTTTGTTTTAAATGATACAATTTACAATATTGTATAACTTCGCATTGTGTTTGTCTTCGGGAATTTAAATTTTTATAAAAAAAAAATCATAAGATTTAAAAAAATATTGGTCATTTTGTTACAATATCAGGTTATGTTGAAAAATTTACCGGAATTCGGTCATTAAAAACATAAAAACTAGGTGTTGTAGAAGATTTACAGCATTTTAACAATAATATATTTAAAAAATTGACTTTAAAAATTGAACTCAAAGTTTTCAGTAATTTAAGGTCATATTTGTGCGTTTTGCTTGAAACTGGTTTATTTTAACAAAAATAACTGTTTTTAAATCTTATCGTTTTATCTAAAATAATAAAATTTACAAGCTTGAATAATTTCGGATTGTGTTTGTCTTCAGAAATTTACATTATTACATGCTGGCATAATTTCTGATTATGTTTGTCTTTAGAAATTTACATGTTTATGAAAACAAAGTTACAATAGGTTTAAAAAAAAGATTAGTAACTTTTTTTACAACTTTCAGTTATGTTACCATTTTTTACCGGAAATCGTATATTAGAAACAGAAAAATGAGGCTTTGTAGAAGATTTACAGTCATTAAAAAATAATATAATTGGAAAAATCGATTTTAAAAATTGAAGTTAAAGTTTTCAACAATTTAAGATTATGTTTTTTCGTTTCGCCTGAAATTGGTATATTTTAACAAAAACAGTTGTATTTGAATTTCATATTTTTCTTCTAAAATAATAAAATTTACACTTTTCAATAATTTTGGATAGCGTTTTTCGTCAGGAATTAAGATTTTCATCTTCGGAACCATTTTAGGTTAAGTTGGCGTTTTGAATCGAAAATTTTTATTTTAAAAGAAAAGTAATTATAAATTAAATAAGGATTAGAATATTTTAAAAATTTTGAATCAGGTATAAGTTTTTTGTCGAAAATGGGTATTTTAAGTACAAAAATTATATTTCAAAGAAGATTCACAAGTAATTAAAAATTTTGGATCAGAAAAGAAAATTTGAAAAGGGCCTCCTCTACATTTTTTCTTTACTTTCCTGGAAAGGGGGAACCCCCGATGTCAAGTTTTTTATTTTTCATGTTTTCTATAAGGAAAAGAAGGGGTTGCAAGGAGGTTTGCATAAGTCAAGGGGCATGAGTGTGTGAAGGGTTGTCATTCTTAAGGGGCATATGTTGCAAGGTGGGTTGCAGCAGTTAAGGGGCAGAGTTTGCAAGATGGGATGCAGAGATCAAGCGGCAGAATTTTGTGAGATGGGTTGCATAGCATAATAGATAGACATTGTAAAGAGGGTTGCATACGTTAAGGGTTACGGTAAATTCTTGGAGCAGTGGTTGTGGGGAACTCTTTTTATAAAATAGAGGGATTCTGAAGACAAGAAATCAGTTTTCATAAATTTTTAAAAGTATACAACCAATGTTTTAGCAATAATAATTTGATATTTCAACTAGGAAATTGCGAAGGAAAAGGAATAATAATCGCGCTTCTGTTTCTTATAGTGAAAACTAATATTAACTTTTCTTAATTTGGAATAAAGTGGTCTTTGTCAAAAGCATTTTGCAGTCCATTTCGTGAAGGTTGACACAATACGCCTTTGGATTCGAAATTATTGGAGAAAGAATTATTGTTTAGTGGCATGTCGACGTTGTAGCATTCATGGACTCGTGATAAAATCGAGTCGAAATTACTGGCTGCTGTCGTCTAGCGACGTGCAGCGAGAGCTCAATACGATTAAACGTAATATCGTTGAGACTCTACTTCCGCTGCATTAGCTCTTGGGAGAGCTACGAGAGCTTGGGGGTGGACCAAGGGTGGCTCGCTTTTCCTCCAAGGGATTTTTCCTCTCCATTTTTTACATCACTGACTAAATTATGCCCAACCAAATCCAATAATCGCACTCGCGTGTAAAAAATATTGTCAATTCTTTACTAGCGTGGCCAAAAAAAAAGATAATTTTGTTGTTTAAACCCTTATAGGGAATTAAAAATTTATAATGTGTTTATTTCGTGCATCTTAAATATTGTTAGCCTTCAATTGTTTGGACAAAATATGGAAAAATATTTTGCCTTTTTCTTTGTTCTACACATAATTTAGAGTATTTATGTTATCTTCTCGGCCAAGGTAATTATTTAATTCATTTATGATTTTAGAAATTGCCAAACTACTGATCAAATAATTTTGTGGATAAAAGAAAAAGTCCGGATATTGGATCGATCGGATAAAAAATCATTGAAATTAGTTTGTTTTTTGCGGAGAAATATGTCCTCTTTCACATAATACTTTTTTTAGGGGCCCTTTTCTGGTTAAAATTTGAATTATCACTGTTTAAAGTCGTGTCAAAAAGCATGGGTTCTTTTGGAGAGGTATTTCGCGGGCTCAATAAATGGTCAATTTTGGCTTTAAAACACGTTGAATATTGTTAGGAAAACTTTTTTGCAGACAGAAAATATAATGTAAAATTTGAATTACTGCTCACTTATACTTGCTTTCAGGGTATTTGAGCTTAATTTTAGCAAAATGTAGCCTAGAATAAAAAATGTAGCTAAAATCGAAACAAATCAACATTTAAATTTACATTTTATTATTTGAAAAACATTTTATTCATATTGGTCAGCATATAAATTTGATAGCTAATTTAGTTATTGATATCCTGGCCAAATTTTGTATTTAATTCCAAATTTCAGGGCAAAGTAATGGACATAGCTTTGACTAGCTTTCCTAGTATCCAGACAACTTTAACTTATACTAATAAATGGCTGGCTAACGAAGTTGACCTTTAGTTAAGGGACACTAAAAGAGTGTACCAGAGGCCAATCTAATACAATGATTTTTTCAAAAGTTATCGTGCTGACAGACAGACAGGCATAAATACATACAGACAGACAGAGACATTTGTAAAAACATATTTTTCTGATTCAGGGAGTTTAAAAACGCGGATATTTCACAAAAAACGGGGGGCGGGGGGTTGTCAAATTTTACACATATCTAATACCTTCTCTGATGAGAATGTAAAAAAAACCATTAATAAAATTATTTTTGCTCTACTTTCGGTGAAAAAATGTTATGTATTAATTTTTGTTTGGCTTGCGTGTGTCGAAAAATTTAATTTTTGTATTTTCAATGTTTTTCAATATTTTCAATGTTTGAAAAGATTCAAAGAGTTGATATAATAATCTTATAGTGCTATGGAAAAGCAACATTTTTCTTTTCAAGTATTATTATTATTATTATTTCAAGAATTTTTGAATCATGATAAAATGTGTACTGAAAAATGTTCAAAGTGGGCTCACTTTCAGTATTTTTATCCACAATGTCTGACTAACAAACTTCGCGCTTAGCTTAGGACACCTTCTCTAATGAGAATATAAAAATGATTCATTTGTCATGAATACTTTTTTGATAGTTCTGTTTTTAGTTTAAATCGTAAAAAATAGTGTCAAAAACATGAGAAGTTAAATTTTTTAAAACCCCACACACGAGATGAAAAAAAAAAAAGACAAAAGTTGTAATAAGAATGTGCCCGCAGTGGGCAGTTTTTTTGTAACTGTTAATGATTTTTTTCATGATTAAAGCAAAAACTACGCATCTTATCAAAAAGTGATTGATAACAAATTTGTAGATCTTTTTTAAATGCATAATTTTTGTGCAATCATCTTTTACTGTATTTTGCAAAGTTTGGTCGAAAAATATAATTTTTTGATTTTTCATTATTTTCTAAGCTCTCAAAATTTAAATTTTGGATTTTTCTAGAAAATTCAAAAAGTGGTTATGATAATCTTGTAGGGCAGTCAAAAAGCAACATTTTTCTTTTCCTTACTTTTTTTGATATCGTGCGTTATTTGGCTTGAAATGTTCATTTTCGTATATTTTTTCGAGTTTTGTAAATGCTATAACTCTGGTAATTTTTGATTTGATGAAAAATGTCATCGGTATAAATTGTTCGACTTCTTGAATATTATCAGTAAGCGTATAGAGAATTTTATAATTAAAAAAAAAGTGTTCGTAAAAGTATGCAAAATGGGTCCACTTTTTAAGTTTTTACCCAAAATGGCTGGATAATGAACTTAACCTTTAGGCAGACTTACAGACAGACACATTCGTAAAAAACTGTTTTTCGGATTCAGGGTGTCTCAAAACGTGGACATTTGATAAAAAATGGGGGGGGGGCATATTTTATACAAATCTAATACCTTCTTTAATGACAATGTAAAAAGTATGTATATAATTAATATCTTAATTGTAAAATACACCATTTCTATGGTTACAGTTGTTTATAACCTCGTTTTGATTCAGATTTAATTTTTAATAATATAAATTATTATTCAATAATGAAAAATTAATATTAATATGATTGAAAAATAATAAGATGATGATCTGTGAATGATTCCACAGTTTTTAAACATTTCGGAAAGATTTAAACGATATTCAAAAGATGTCAAATGTTTCACAAAAAACTCAAATATTTCGCAAAGATTTTGGATAGATTTAAAATATTTTACAAAGACCTCAATGATTTTTCAAGGCTTTCAATAATTTCACAAATATTACTAAATGTTTCAAAAATATTTCCAAAATTTCAAAGGTTTCGTCGCAAATGTTTCCAAGGATTTCAGAAAAATTTCAATGATTTCCCAAATATATAAAAGGTTTCAAATATTTCGAAACTATTTCGAATAAAATTAAAATGTTTTACAAAGATATCAATGATTTCCGGAATATTTAAATATTTTTAAAAATTATTGGCAAATATTTCAAAACTGTTACAAATATTTCTTACAGATTTCAGAAATATTTCACAAGGATTAGAATGAATTTGAAAACTATAAAAAAATGTCGCAAAGATTGAGGAGAGATTAAAAATATTTTACCATGACTTCAATGATTTTCTAAAGATTTCAATCATTTTAACAAATATAACCAGAAATTTGAAAAATGTTTCGCAAAGATTTCAATAATTTTACAAATATTTCAAAGATTTCCAGATTTAAAATATTGCGCAAAGATTTCAACAATTTTACGAATATTTCAAAAATATTTCAAAGATTTCCAGATTTTAAATATTGCGCAAAGATTATTAAATATTTCAAAAACATTTTTTATATTTAACAGAGATTTCAATTTTTTTCGAAAGATTTTAAATTCTTTTCCAAAGATGCTGATAGTTTGAAAATATTTCACAAAGACTTCAATGATTTACCAAACATTTCAACAATTTAAAAAACATACCAAATATTTCAAAAATATTAAAAATAATTTATGAAGATTTTAATGATTTTCCAAAAATTTCAAAAATTACACAAAGATTTCCAAGACATCAAATATTTCATAATGATTTTAGATAGATTAAAAAGATTTCATAAAGATTACAATGATTTCCTAAAAATTTAAATCATTTCAAAAAATATTAGTACATATTTATAAACTATTAAAAATATTTTGGATAGACTAATAATATTTCACAAATCCTGTCCAAGGCAGATTTTTTCTTGTTTCTCCAGAAATTGATTAAACCAGTAATCGGCAAACTTTAACATAAGAAATTAATTAATTCTTCGCATAATTTTTCATAAGAGATATGTTGATGCTGAATGAGAATAAAAAATATGTGTAATCTAAGAAAATCATTCAGTTCTAAATAAAATACAATTTTAAGCTTGTGATATCACAGTATGAGAGAAATGATTTTTTTTTTAATTAAAAAAAATCTTTTAAATATGTTATTTCCATTAAATGATAATAATTATAAGAAACATCAATTCTTAAATTTAAGGAAAATCTATTTCTACATTTATAGATTTAAAAAAATGGAACTGACATTTAAACAAAATATTATATTATAAAATGTTATTTAAAAAAAATAATATTAAAATCAGGTTTATTTTATTTTTTGAGAATTTAGTATGCAATAAGCCCTTGTTCCCTAAAAATTCTGGTCATCTAGTTTCATATTGCCACCCATCAAATATGTTGTATTGACAACATGCTGTTGTAAAAATACGTGTTTCATAATAAAAAATCCAATAAAGCAATTCATTTTAAGTTTGGATCGATTCTATATTTCAAGAGATGTCAACATTTATTTTCAAGAGTGAAGCTTTGACATATTATAGTTTCAACAAAATTAATGAAAATGATAATTATTTTTATATCATTTTGGAACGACTAAATATGCCGAAAAATGAGATTCCTGACACTGTAAAATTCCCGATCAATAAAATTTTCAAATAATAAAATTCGCGAATTAAAGAAATTACAAATAATAAAGTTTTTGAATAATGAAATTACCGAAACGTAAAATTTCCTGATTAGAAAATTCCCAAATTAAAAAAATTAATTAATAATACGATTCCCATACAGTTTATAATATTGCCAAACTAGAAACTTTCTAAATTTAAACAAGTTATTTTTTATTTGTAAATTGAATTCGGTTATTACAATTAAAAAAATATTAGAATGACAATTTTTTATTGAAATAAAATTTTCTAAATGACTTATATTCGGAAATTCTATAAATCACGACTTTTCGATTTTTTATACTTCATAATTCGGCAGTTTACTGTTGGGAATTTTATTATTCAAAAATTTTCCAGTTCGGGAATTTTATTATTCATACATTTTCTTTTCGAGAAATTTACAGTTTTGGAATTTTTATTTCTTCTGGATTTTTCAGACGTCTCAATAAAGAATTATGATTTTTCAAGTTTTTTAAATGAATGTAAAACAGTGTTAAACACTTTTTTAAGTGAATGTAAGGAACATAATTTAATAAAGGGGGACATTTTTAAATGAATCTTTAAAAATGTCGCTTTTAATTAAATTCTTTAGAAATTCCTATTCATTGGAGAAAATTCTATTGTATCCCTACTTAAGTATTCTTTTTTTCTCCGTGTTCAAGAATAACGAAAAAAGAAATAAAATTGGAACAGAATTGATAGAACCTTACAAAAAAAGCTAACTGTTCTTGCTTAAAAGTTAATTTTGTTGGCCAAAAAGTCTGCCATAATATTTTGTGTTCGGGACTTATCTGGTGTGACTCAAAATTTGTCTAGTTTATCAGTTTATTAAATTTGAAAATTTAATTATTTTGTTTGAAAATGCAACAAATTTTTTGAGAATTCGTATTACTTTAGCTAAAAATCAATTTTTTTAAATAAAAATGTAATTATTCCAATTGTGATGGAAAATTGATATTTTCCAGTTAACCGTTCAACTGTTTGTTGAAAAATGTCACTATTTTTTTGAAAATACAACTATAATTACGAAAAATCGTTCAATTTCTGGTTGAAAATAAGTTTTTGTAATGAAAATGCAATTTCTGGTAGAATTTTTGTATAAAATTAATCTTTTTGGCGAAAGAATAAAGTTTTCGGTTAAAAGTTTTAATATTCTGCTAAAAACTGTTTTTCTACAATTAATTGTCTTGTCTGAAAATGTAACTAATCCAATTTTGTTTAAAAACTGACAATTTAAACATAAATTTTATCTTTTCAGGTTAGAATGTTATAAATTTGTTTGTTGCTGTTGTTGACTTCAAAATTCACCTTTTTATATTAAAAATTTAACAGATTGGTTAAAAATTGGACCATTTGGTTTTAAATGAACATTTTTGTTACAAATTCATATTTTCTTTGATGGAAATTAAGATACTTACATAAAAATGGAACTGTTTTCTTGGATTTTTGGATTCTCCAGGATTGAAATTTTTGTTATAAATTCTCCCTTTTGAATTAAACTCAATTGGTTGAAAATCTGCTTTTTAAAGTGAAAATTTGATGATTCCGTTTTTGGTAGTGAACTTATCGTTTTTCAATTAGAACCTTGGATTTTTTAGCTTCCAAACCTAAATCTAATGTTGAAAATTCATCTGTTTGGTTAAATATAATACTGTTTTGTAGAAAATTCTACTTTTTGGCCTAAAAATTTAACAATTTAGTAAAAAAATAAACTATTTGGCTAAAAATTAACTTTTCTGTTAAAAATGTATATTTTAGGATTAAAAGGAAATTATTTATTTTAAAATGGAACCAATTGGTCAGAGCTTCCTTTTTTGTAAAAAATTAATTTTGTTATTTCAAAAATGAACAGTTCGATTTTTCTAATTTATTTTTTTAAGTTGAAAATTTAATATTTAGTAGAAAATTAATGTGTTTTGTTAAAAATATGTCTTTTTAAATTAAATTTAAGCGGCTTAAAATTCTTTTGTAAACCAGAATATTTTTATATTAAAAGTAAACTATGTATTTAAAAATTGCTTTACTTAATAATAATAATAATAATAATAATAATAATAATAATAATAATAGATCTTTATTATGTTCCACGAGATATGTACATTAGCTTACAGAAAGAGATAGGCGAGTGGACATAAAAGGCCGAGGTTCAGCCTTAGCTGCTTTACAACCTAACCGAAAATTTGTTGTTTTTGATGGAAAATTAATTTTTTGTATGCGAAAAGTTGACTTTTTGATGTTTGGTTGCAAATTTATCCTTTTTAGTTTAAAAAATGTAATAATGTATTTTTTTGATCCCTCTTTTTGAATTAAACTCAACTAGTCAACATTTTTTTTAAACTATATATTTAATTATTCAATTTTGGTTTAAATTTTCGTTATTCAAACTTTTGACTTTTCATTTTAAAAACCTAACAATTTTGACACAAATTTATCTATTTCCTTAAAAATTGAACTGTTTTCTATGAAATAAAGCAATTTGGTAGACAATTGGAATATTCATTTGCAAATTTAGCTTTTTCTAGAAAATTCATTTTTTTAATCTGAAAAATTAACTCTTAAAAATTATCTTTCCCGTTAAATGTTCTTCTTTTCTGGTTTAAAAGTCAAATATTCTCTGCAGCATTCATCTTTACAGCTCAAAAACATAAACATTTTTTTAAAACTATTTAATTTAAAATTAGTATTTTTCGTTGGTTTTAGCTGGTTGATAATTCGTATTGTTACGAAAAGTAATTTTTAAAACTGAAAATTCAACTATTACTTTTTTGGTTCAACACCTGAAAACTGGTATTTTTTATAAAAATTCACCACTCTGGGGACAAAAGAAAATTTTGTTGTGAATTCAACTTGTTGACTTAAAAATTCAACTCTCTTTGAAAAAATTTGTCTCTTTATTTAAAAAATTTACTTCTTTAGCTGATAATGCAACTAATTAATTTTTTTGTGTGTGTTAATAACATCGGTCATTAATGTATCACCAAGAATTTAAAGTTTATTTTTCGATCAGAAAAACTTTTCTTCAATTTGAAAAAAGATCAGTCTTCTACCAGTATGCATTTGTGTATCGATTCGAATGAATTCCAGATAAGGCCAGAATACTGGAAGTAACTCAAGAGAGATGCAATTTATTGTTCTGAAGTAGAAAAGGGGTGGCTTGGGGGGTCGGATTTTAGTTGTTAGTTTTTCCGCCGCAGGTAAATGTCGGCAGCACTTTACGCAATGCGATACCAGGTTAAATGAAACAGAGACTATAGGCGCCCCCTGGACGTGTATGTCTGTACATAGAGATTGCTTATGCTTACCTACCAACCCTTACCTACAGCCACCAACCTATAGAACGCTTAATTGCAGAGTCGCTCACTAAGAATAACAAAATAGTTAAGCAGCTAATCGACATTCGTGTGCTTTCTAAGAACAATAGGAACGCAAATAATATTTTGAGGGTATATTTACTCAGCTCTTAACTGAGAGTTTTCATTGTAGCAGTAAATGAATATTTACTTTACTATGCTGGCAGTTGTTGAGCAAATGTATTATTTAATTATTAGGAATTTTAATTAAACAATTAAAAGTTGCTGAAATATTCTCATTGGATGGTAATACTTTTTTATAAGGCATTTGTTGTTCCAAGAAAGAGGTCTCGTAGAAAAAAAGTTTTTTAAAAATGTTTTTCGAAAAGTAAAAATAATAGATTTTATCAAAAAAGTTTGAAACTAGAGAAAAATAATAATTTGAACTAAGATTTTGATAACTGATTTTTTTGACTGACGCTTATTGCCAATTTTTTAAAGAATGTATGAGTTATAATAAATCATCGCTTATATCTTTGTGGAACACATTCCTTACAAAACAACTTTTTCTAAAATTAAAATGTTTAAAAAACATTATTTCAATGATTTAAGCGATATAAAAAATTGTATTTTGAAATTTGGAAAAATACGATTTTACTTAATGTTGTTCCCGAAAAATATTATATGAATTTTTAACATTAAATTTTATTCAATTGGTAAGAATCGTTATTAAGGAAAATTTCAATCACAAAAAAATCATTGATAAACATTTTTTGTTCGCGTTTAAACATTTTTCAAATATAAATAACGTTTTTTAGTTGTAATTACATTGCAAGTTATATTATTTTGTTTCTTGGAATCATAAAAAAACTATTTTTTTAGCGATCTTATTTTTGAAACAATTATCTTGAATGACTTTTTGATTGTAGTATAATTTTTTTTTTTAATTTTACGATCCCTTTCTTTAAAAGTTGTAGTCACGAGATCTCTCATACATTATTTTTAAAAACCTGATTGTCCGGACTTTTTTAAATCACAATTTCCAAAGGAGGAATTTTAATTCAAAAAATTTATTTTTAAAAGAGAAAATTTAAGTTAGTACCCGTGAAAAAATACTAACCTATTGTAAAAGATTAATTTTCAGTTTTGAAGATTTGAAAATATGTTGAAAAAGAATCGGAAATAATAAAGTACTTTTTTTATTATGAACGATACCATAAAATTGTAGGGAAACTTTGAATTATTTAAAAATATATTTTGATTTTTTAGAGTTTTTAGAGTTTTAATAGGAAAGTTCGAATGATTTAAAAGATCTCTAAAAATACGAAGTAGAAAATCTGGCGGATTCTTAGACATTTTATTCAAATTTTGAAAATAATGTAAAATTGGAAGAGATTTTTAAAAATGTATAAAAAAGATTTTGAAAATTTCAACAGCAACAAAATTTGGAAGATTTTAGGACGATTTAAAAAACCACATATTGAAAACATCTCCATCTGATACATCTGAGTGAAATTCTAGAAAAAATTTCGAAAATAATAAAAAATTTCCAAAACGCTTCAGAATGTATATCAAAGTTAAAAAAAAACAAATCTAAAAGATTTAAAAATTAAGATTAAAAAAGCCTTTTTCTTCAGCTTCCCGGAAAAAATTTAAATGATTGTTCATTTCGAATATTTAATTTTTAGAGCACATTTAAAAAGATGTACAAAATTTTTATAGACGACCTTGGAGGATTGTAAAACATTTTTTTGAAAATTTCGAAGTTTTTAATTAAAATAATTTAAAAATATTAAAAAATTTGAAGATATTTCAAACAATTTGAACAAAATTTATATTTTTGAAGACTTTGGAAATAAATATACAGCTTTTGAAGAATTTACGTACACTTCATGAAAATATAAACATTTTCCTCAGATTCTTACAAAAAAATTTTATGATTTTTTTATTTAAAGCATTAATTAAAAAGTTTAATTGTAAGAAAAGATAAAATAGATTAAAATATCCAAAACACAAATCTGGAAGATTTTAAGGTAATTTTTGAAAGTAATTCTAATATAATTTAGAGTTTGAAAATATTTTTAAAATTTTCAAAAGATTTCGAAGAATTCCAACAGAGAAAATCTGGAAGATTTTACGGCAATTTTTACAAAAATGTCGAAAATAATCGAAAATTTAAAAACATTTTTAAAAAAATTTAGATTTTTGAAAATTTCGAAATTAAAGTTATGAAGTCTTTCAATAATTTTAAAACGCTTTCAGAAAATACAGCAATTTTTTAAGATTACTGGAAAAGTTTTGAATGTTTTAAAAATATTTTTAATATTTCCAAAATCGTTAACGGAAAATCGTAAGGATTTTAAAATAATTTCTTTTAGGTTTTGCGAAATGAAAAAAATGAAATAATTGAAATACTTTTGTAAGATCTTCTCCGTTTGAAAAATTAACTTTAAAAAAATATTTTAAAAAATATTTCAAAATATTTTAAAACATTTCGAAAAAATCTCGAATCTTTCTAGTCAATTAGTTTAATTTAAAAACATTCCTCTACATTTAAGGAATATTCTGAGTCAGTATAAAAGATATTTGGGATATTTATATATTTTGAGAGACTAACAAATATTTAAATATTATACAAGATTTTCCAAAATTTATCAAATATTTTTCATTTTTATCTAAGATTTGAAAAATTCCTAAATGTTCGAACGGGTTTTTAAACTAACACGATAAAAAATTTCTTGAAAATTTTTGTCATACTTTTTTGAAATATCTGCAATCTTAAAAAAAGTTTAGATTTTTCCTAATAATCGTGGGGGAATTACAGTTATAGTAAGAAATAAATATAAAGGGTTGCCAATATTCTGGCAATATTCTCTTCTCGATATTTCTGCAAATATTTGTTTCCCAGTCGTTTATTCCAGAAAAGCGATGCACATAAGGGAACAAATTTATGAAAATGTAAGAAATTCAGTATGTTTAACTTGGCATGGACGGACATCAAAAAGACATTATTATTTATGTATAAATCGATCAATTCTTTCTCGGGTGCTCCGTCGCCTTCAAGTTTCAATAGAAGCATAAAAAGTTTATATTTCTTCAGACGTTGTTTCTGTATTTTTTCCTGCAGTTAAACTTTAGAAGTACAATTTTTTTATCGAATAAAAATTTCCAACTAAATAAAATATGGACTGTGTAATTTTAAATTTATTACATTCATAGAAGTTTAAACTCAAAAATTCATAACTTGACAAGGTATTGTACAATCACAGATGCAAATACCTATCACAAAAAAAAGGAAATGAAAAAAAGATTTTTTTTTATTTCTATCCTTTTTAATTTCTAAATCAAATAATTTATCATAGTTTTGTTTATAGTATTATAATATTTTTTAAATCTTTTATTTATACTGCCTTCAAAAAGTGGAGTTCGAATTATTTTCCTTTCTTTTTTTGTCATGTGGAACCCGCTTAAATGCTTCAGAATCTCATTCTTTCTGAAATAGTTGTTTAGAGAAAAGTTACTTTAATCCATGGTGATTCCAAATGGAAAAATTTGACATTATTTCAAAATTAGTCGATCAAGAAATATTTTCGAATAGAAATAAAGATTTATTTTATGAAGGAAAAAAGAGAATAAATATGGTAGGGGTGT
Source organism: Belonocnema kinseyi (assembly GCF_010883055.1). Lineage (NCBI taxonomy): Eukaryota > Metazoa > Arthropoda > Insecta > Hymenoptera > Cynipidae > Belonocnema > Belonocnema kinseyi. The sequence continues at coordinate 36,856,307 of NC_046666.1, read as the reverse complement.
CTGACCATAACCAGCTGTTTCCACTGAAACGTTTGTCTCATTTGGTCTAAACGTGAATATCATTTTCTGCTTTCTCATTTATCTTCTGATGTGTGCTGTAAAAATCGAATTCACCGACTTGCAGAGTAAAATTTGGAACATGATGCTCAGAAATAGTAGTTGAAAATTAAACTAATTCACTACGAATTCGTTTTTTTGTTGTTTAAAAATTAGGTAATTAAAATTTAACTCTTTGGTTTTGATTTGGGAATGTTTCTTTTTTTAGTTAAAAATTCGTTTAGTATGATGAAAATTCGTCTTTTCTTGGTAAAAATTAATGATTTTTATCAAAAATGGAACAATTTCGCGAATAATATATGTATTTTTAATTAAGAATTCATCTGTTTGGTTGAAAATTTTTAATGCTTGGTAAGAAATTCATTTTTCTAGTAAAATGAAATGTTTTAAACTAAAAATTGAAATATTTTTTTGGAAAATCAACTTTTGGGTTGCAAATTAACTTCTTTATTGAGAATTTCACTGTTTTGTAGATTTTTTTATTTTGATTGAAAATTAAAAAATTTGGTGGAAAATTTAATTTTTCAAACAAGAACTTAACAAATCCATTTTAACTATTCAACTATTTGGTTAAATATGTATGTAATTTTTCGAAAATTTGTCTTTTTCGGTAGAAAATTAATCTTCTTGGTTAAAATCTCAACTTTTATGTAGAAACCTCATCCTCTTGACTAAGAAATTTATTATTTTGAATTAATTTTTCTTTCGTTATTAACTCCAAGATCTTTCTCCGATGAAATTTCAACTGTTTCTTAAAATACATAATTTTGGTTTGAATATTCGTCTGGTTTTGTAATAATTTTACCTTATTTATTCTAAATTTAACTTTTTGTTTGGAAATAAATATATTTTGGTTGAGGATTCAACTATTTTGTTGAAAACTTGTCTTTATTCGTGTTATTAAACTATTTTTCATTAAAAATGAAAACTTTTTTATTCAAAATATGATAATTCCTCTTTTCGATTAAACAGCTTAACTAGCTTGCTAGAAAGTAACATAGTTGTTTTAGTTCCAAACTCACTTCCCAAATGAAAATTTAACTATTTGGTGAAAAATTCAAGTATTTGGCTGAAAATTAAGCTTTTTATTAAAAATTTTATAGTTTTGTAGATAATTCGTCTTTTTAACTTAAAGGTTCAACAATTTGGTAAAAAATTCAACTCTTAAGTAGAAAACTCAATTGTTTTGCAGAGAATCAGTTCTTCAGATTAAAAATTGATTTGTTTTTAATTTGAATATTTCATATTTGGATAAAAATTGAGCTTTTTATGAACACTTTCTTTGTTAAACTACTCTCTTCAAAATTTAATTTTGTTGAAATTGTTTATCATTTTGCTTGAAAATTAATCTTTTTGGTTGAAAAATTAAATAACTTTGTTAATAATTTGTTTTTCTGATCAATAATTAATTTTTTAACTAAAAATTTAAATATTTGGTTAAAATTTAAAGTTTTGGTTAAAAATTCAATTGTTTTGTAGAAAATTTATATTTTTCGCCTAAAAATCATGAATTCAGTGAAAAATTTAATTATTTTGTCGAAAACTCAACTATTTTTTAGAAATATTGTCTTTTTTATAGTACATTGAATATTTGAGGTCTAATTTATTTCTTTGGTTTTTGTTTGAAAAATGAGAAGTTAAAAAAATATATTTTTTGATAACAATTCTTTTGTATTAATCTAATTTAACTGTTTCTGATAAAAAATGAAAATATTTTATTGGTTAAAATATCAATTAGTACATTTTTGTGTGGAACTTTTAGCTCATTTTTTTTGTTCGTTTGAGATTAATCATTTAATTTAAAAATTAATTCTTTTGGTTAAAAAATTAAACTACTTGAATAGAAATCACTTCTGTTTATAAATTAATTACTCGATTGCAAATTTAGCTAATTGATTAAAAATTCCTTAATTTGTTTGAACATTCCATTTTTTTTAGAAAATTCGTCTGTTGCTTTTGTAAATTCAAGAATTTGGTAAAAAAACTCAACTGTTTTGTAGATAATTCATTGTTTTTAAAAATAAAATTTCAGTTTTGCACATAAATCTGCAACTATTTCTTTTATGGTTAAGCCTTGAGCTTTTTTACCTTATCACCGTACTTCTAAATAAATTAACAAATAAAATTTAGTTTACAAAAATTATGTGAGATTATTTATGCTCAACCAGTTTTCTAAATTTACACTTTGGTTATGAGAGTTAAATAATTCTGGTAAACAAGTAATTTTCTCATTAGAGTTATATTTCGTAGTTTAAAAAGGACAAAAATTATAATCTTTGAATTTCAGGTTTTCCCTATCTCATTCTACTTTGTTATCACTCCTATTTAAAAAGAAAAATTCACGTCAAATTGGATCGCGAAATCGAGTGAAAGTCATGGGAGTATTATCGCTTAATTTACTAGTTTACCAAGCTTTTCATTCGGTTGACGAAGAACAAAAAGATTTTACGAGTTTGTCAGGCCTGCCTGATTTTAAGTGCCGAATAAATCCATCCGAAAAGATAAGATACAATTCAGCTTCTACAATGTACAATTGTGTTTCACCCCTCTTTACTCGTCGCAAATCGAATTTGCAAGCAGTAAATTCAATGCAGGAGAAAGCAAGGCTCTCGCTATAATAAAACCGAAATGTTCTTCTGGTACCTAGTGGGAAGGGTTTGTGACTCTCCATTCTTTCGATTACGTTTTCCCTTACGCAAAGTCCATTTTTACAGTTTTGCAGGAATTTCTCAGAGATATTTCAGAAGTGTAAAATCTTGTCGAAAACACGAAGTCAAGCTGTTTTTCTCTAAAAAAATTTGCACGCGCATGTTTTAAAAATTATTTCAAATTTCTTTCAATTAAAAAAAATGTTTTTCAAAATAATATATTACTAAGAACATTTTTTTGAACATTTTTTCGAAATTTATTTAAAAGTTTAAAAATTTTGTTTTAAAATCTTTAAAAATCTTTAAAAACAATTTAATAAATTTTGTACAAGAAGAATTATTAAAGAAAAAATTTTTAAATTTTTGATTTCGAAAAACATTGATAAAGCCGTATTATTTGACACTAGATATTTCGTTCACTGGATATTGAAAAACTTAACGAAACATTTGATAGTTTTACAGTTTTATATCTAGAAAAATTTTTAAAAACTTTATTTATTTAAAAAAATTTCAGATGGTATACAGATAATTAAAAAGCAACTGAATATTTATTTTAATGCGCTGATAAGGGAACCTTATGGCGATAAAGTGTCTCCTATTTAATTTATTAATTTTAAGTTTAAGTCTATAAAAAACTATAATATTTAAGCTATTGTGAAAAAGTCGTAGAGAATTATTTCGCAAGGGATGATGATGTAAAAATAAAATGCAAATGTATACTCGAAAGTTATTTAATGATTTCAACTAGAAGTATTACAAATTTATCCAAATAAAATGAACAAGAGAAATTTATAAAATGTAAAAAAAGTGTTAAAACAATTTTAATTTGAATTTAATACATAATTTATTTGTGTGTTATTATTTTAAAAATATGTATATGTTATGAACGTACAATGAATATACTTAAATCACTAAATAATTTTGAGTATTATTTTTAGGTACGTCGACGCCATCCGAGTAAAACGGCGCGAATAGCTGCTTAACTTCACTGATCGTAGAAGAAGCCTTAAACATTCCTTACGTCGGAGCGAACACACACTAATATTTTTAAACTGATAATAAAAGTTTTAATTATATACTTTTTTGACATAAAATTGCATCTATAATAAAATAATTAAGGTCATTAAGAAGATAAACTAGCAAGGAGAAAATTATATTTAGGTCTAGATCGTGTTAGGCAAAGATTTCAGTAGAAACATCCTTTTATAACCAGGCACGTACTGCCTCATTTATTCTCCCTTTTTCTTAATAAAACACATCTTTATTTTTCAAACACAAAGTTTCTTCTTCTAGTAACTACTAGAACAAGAAACTTTTTCGCTGGAGAAGTAAATCATCAAATTATTTATTCTCTCTTTTTCCTAATCAACTACGCCTTTATTTTTCCACCCAAAAGGTTTCTTGTTCTAGTAGTTACTAGTAAAATAAAGTTTCTGAGTGGAATAAGTTAGGGATTTAAATAAAAAAGCTTGGAAAATGTGGAAATAAGATTACGCTAAGTGAATGAATAAGATGCACTGCAAATAACCCGGACAAGGATACCGAATTTGATAATTTTAGATTTGAATTTGAAATTTCCTCATTTCGCTTATAAATAATCTTATGTTAAGGTGACTTGGGCGCTTTTTAAAAAAATCACAGGCAGTTCTGAAAATTTGATATTATCGAAAGAAAATATACTAGATCACTTTGCAAAAAAGAAATACTAAGGTTGAC
>NC_046666.1:36828698-36851786 GCF_010883055.1 Belonocnema kinseyi | reverse complement strand
TGCGTATATCAATAAAATTCAAATAAAGACTGATCGCATGATAGATAGCCCCCACAGTGCCCCCCACATTGTACGGCACCAAACGCCCAAGCCACCTTAAGATATCGGAAATTGAAAAAATCAGGGAATTTAGAAAAGGAATCTGGCAGCTACCATCATATAATATTGTCGATATTCATTTTATTAATTGTTTGAAAATTCCAATGATTTGTTCAAAATTCCTTTGCCTGTGTTGATAATTAAAGCGTTTTGGTCGAAAATTAACTATTGTGTAGAAAATTCCAGTTTTTTTCGAAATTCCACTGAAACTTTTGTTTGATTTAAATATATTTTTCTGTGAAAAATTGGTCATTTAAGTTTGATAATTTAAATTTTTTGGAAGAAATTAAATCTTTTTTGTTTAAAAATGCAATTATTATTATTTCATTATTTTATTTTTCTGTTTGTATTTAATTATAGTTTTTTATTTTAAGTAACAACCTTTTTTGTTTGCAATATTTAACTTTACATTATTCGTTGAGAATTAATATTTTTTTATTGAAAATTTAAACATTCAGTAGGAGATTAATCCATTTTGTAGAAAACTAATTTTCCTTCTAGAAAATTCATGTCAGTGAAAAATTCATCTCATTAGTTGAATTTTTGTTCTTTTTGCTAGTTTTTTCAAAGAATATTTAACAAGTTCAGATGACGATTTGTATTTTCAGTTTAAAATTTATTTCGGTAGATGACAGTCTAATTACTTTCTTGAAACCTATTATTTTCGTTGATCTTAACTGCAAATATATTATAATAAATGACAGACTCTAATAAATAATAATAAAAATGGTGATTTGTTGAAAAAGAATTTGTTAGCAATTCATGTTTTATGATTAAAAATTGAATTATCTGGGCGAAAGATAAAGCCCTTTGTTGCACATTTATTTTGTTGGTGGACGATTTATCTCTTTGTTTTAAAATATAACTATTGCGTTGAAAATTCTTATTTTCTTTGGTTTAAAATTCATTTTTCAACTAAAAATTCCACTTATATTTTAGGTTAAAAATTGATCTTATTAAGTTCTAGATTGGTCATTTATAGTATAAAGCTAGTCTTTTTGGTTGAAATTTGATCTTTTTTGGTTGACAATTCAACTCATTGCATAAAAATTACCTTATTCTATTAAAAGAATTTATTTTGGGTAGAAAATTTAAATGTATTACAAAAAGTTGGACTGCTAAAAATTTTTGTTTTTGGGTTAAAAGTTTAACTTCTTTTTGAAAAATGTATTTTTTATTTGTGTTAGATTAATCATTTTAGGAAAAAACTCATCACCTTTGCTAAAAATTTACCTGTTTTGTTGAGATTTTAAAAAAATGATTTTGTTTTCATAATTAATTTTTTTACCGAAAATTTAACTTTTCTATTTTTCATAGACATTTTTTTTTAGTTGAAAATTCAACAATTCTTTTAAATATATATATTTTGCTGAAAATTTTAATATTTAATTAATTATTCAATTATTTTGTTAAAAATGCAAGTATTTTAGTATACAGTAATCTTTTTTGGTCAAAATTACAACTTTTGATTGAAAAATTGTCTATTTGGAAAGGTCATTTATCATGTCGTTTAAAAATTTACATGCCTAAAAATTGCAAATTCGATTTTCTTGCCCGATTTTTTTATTAAAAGCAATGTACTATGGTTAAAAATCTAAATCTTTTGATGATGGTTTAAATTTAATTATTAATTATTATTATAATTATTAAAATATTATTATTAATTATTTGATTATACTCATCATTTATGGTCAAAAATTAATCTGTTTTTTGATTAAAATAAATTAAATAATTTTAATTAGAAATTTTTTTATTCTTCTCATAAAATATTCTACACTCTAAACTAAAATCAGTTAAAAATTTTACTATTTAAAGCCTGGGACCGAATTCTAGCTACAAATCAATTATTTTTTACTGATGAATCAGTAAATTTGACAGATTCATCAGTACCACAATAACAGATTCATAGCTAGAATTCAGTCACCGATTGATAATTAGTAAAAATTCAAAATATTTCAGAATTATTAAGAATGATAAAAATGTTAAAAGATTGAAATCCTATTTGATTGAACATTAATGGTCAGGAAAAGTGAAAAATTTATCCACCAAAAATCAGGAAAAAGTCAGGGAATTAAGTCAGTAAATTTGTTTTGCCATTTAGAATGAATTACTAGAGAAAGATACTTTTTGTCTAGAAAAGTAAATATGTAATTTATTACGGAAAAGGGAGAATAAATGTGTCAGTGCACGGCTGACTATTAAATACTCTTTCTACTGAACCATTTTCTAACCTGGAATTACTTCTGGAATAGAATCTAATTGGTCCATTCGAAGTACCCATGGATTAAATAACTTTTTTCAACGATTATTCCAGAAAAAAGGGATTCTAAAGCAATTGGTAAAAAACCACAAAAGCTTTCAGGGAAAAGGGTCTTAGTGCAAACGTTAACCCAAATTCTCAAGCATTAAATGTAATCGAAAGTAATGGAGACAAAGTAGCTTGATTTCGGAGACTCACACTTTTTGTTGGTAAGATCCTCATTTGTTTTCGTTTCCACGTCGAAAAAAGAAATTTAGAGGGTTCTACCAAATAAGAGTGAGAGTAAAATGGCACATGCCTAGCTCCTTGAGATGATCCCCTCTGGTTGTATTGCAGCATTACTCTTCGTCTTTCTGACTTTCATACTTCAAGCGTCCATCAAGGAATGAAAATATAAATCACTGCAAGGAATCGCCAAAATTGATTACAAAATTTAGAAATTTTTCTCACGAGATTTTTTAATTTCCGTAGAAATATTTCCTGTTTGAAATTCGTGGTCAGTAATAAGACTTTAAAATTTTGTACTAGAAGTAAACACATTGCGCAGATCGCTCGATCATGACTCTAGGTTTTCATTCATTCAAATAAATAGAAAATTAAACGTTTTTTCACACAAATTTAAATATTGAGTTTAAAACAATTTAAATAATAATTAATAATTTCGAATTAAAAGCCTTCGAAACTTATAAAATATGTTTTGAACGATTTTCAATTAAAAGGTTCGAAACCTAACAATTTTTCATTAGAAGCTCTGAAAATTGAAAAATTTTATACTAGAATTTTGAAGATTGGACAACTTTACTACAAAGGAATTGAAATTTTATTGTGTGTAATTTAAAGCTTTTAAAACACGCAACTTTGTTACAAATACATTTTTTCTTTTACAATTCTTATTTTAGTTGCAAACTCATCTCATTTGTTGCAAATTATTATCTTTTTGGTAGAAATGTAATTTTTTAAACTGAAAAAGTAAATTTTCTATTTTTGGTTGTATATTCACTGAAAAAATGGTTAGTTGGGCCAACTATTTTATTTGTAAGATATAGTACTGCTATTTTATTAGTTGGGACAACCATGTACTTAGTTGCTAATACTAACTTAATAGTCACTGCAGCTAATGAATTTGTTGTATCCACTAACAAAATAGCAGTACCAACTAATAAAATAACAGTAGGATATCTCACTAACTAAATAGTTGGATCAACTAACCATTTTTTTCAGTTTTTAACTTATTAGCTTAAAATTCGCAATTTTTAGTTTATAACTAATTTTGCGTCGCATTTTCCTCTCTTTCGTTTAGAAAGCCACTGCTTATTAAACAATTACCTTCTTTGTTAAAAAATGTTATTCGTGGGTTAAGAATTTAACTGTTTCATAGACTATTCAACTGTTTTATTAAAAGCTGAACTGACTTTGTAGAAAATTTACTATTTTTTGGGTTTCAGATTTATCGTTCTAGTTGGTTATGTATCTGTTAGTGTAAAAATGTAACTACTTTTTTTATTTGATAATTAATTTTTTTACTGAAAATTGTACTTTGTCATTTTTGGTTGAAAACTAATCTTTTGTAGTTGAGTATGTAACAATTTTTTTGAAAATTTACGTATTTAGTACTTGAAAATTCTATAAAAATTAAGAAATTACGGTCTAGACTTTTACAAATCAAAAAATTTTATTAGAAAGTGTTTGAAATTGTTTTATTTACCATGCAAATCATTCATAATTCAACAATTTTATTTTGACTTTAAAAATCTTGAAATCAAATGAGTTCTTATTAAAATGAAAAAATTAGATTATTTAGAATCAAACGAAATCGAAATTGTATTATATCTAATGAAAAGCGTTAAAAATGTAATGATTTAAAATTTTTTTATTTTTTAATCGGAATAATATTCGATTTGGATAAATTAAAATTTGAAAATTAAAAATGTAAAACGAAATTTAATTCTTCAAAATCATCAAGAAACTTCAAGAATAAACAATAAATTATGCAACTGAAAAAATGTTTAGTCACCAAGAATTGTGATATTAAATTTGTTTATACTTAAATGATACCCTTATTCTCAGTTCACGACATTAAACTTCAAAAACTAAATGATTTCAGATTAAAATTTTGAAGATATGGCAATTTTTATATGTTAAAAAGTGAACATTCTTATACTAATATTTTAAAATTGTGTTTTTTTTTCAATTCAAAGAAATTAAGTATATTTATTTTTAAATTATTGGCGTACAAAATTGTATAAATTATAATTAACAATCCTTGTGATTAAATATTTTTTCAATCGAACTAATTAAAATTTGACAATTCAAAAATAAAAAATGAATTGAATGCTTTTGTCAAAACTTTTGAAATAAAAAAATTATACTTTATCCTTAACATTATCTGAGCCAATTTTTCTAAAATCAAGAAGAAAATCACCGTCTTTAACGTTTTAAAAAATCCCAAATTTTTTTATTATTTTAACTCTATTTGATTCATTTCAAAATTAACAATTTAAAAATATTAATTATGTATTCACAATTCAAAGATTTCAATTTTATTTGCAAAACAAAAACTTATGAGTGGAAAGAATTAAAAATCTATCATTCAACATAAAATGTAGCATGCACGTTCCTTTTTGTTATTCCTAGAAGAAAAACAATTTTCAGGTAAAGAAAAATGTTTTATTTTATTCTTGCAAATAGAATTTATATGGAGGAGAAATAATTAAAGAAAAGGAGGCGATGAGAATTAGGAAAATTATGGGAGTGAAATTAGCGAAAGTAGAAGACAGAGAAAAAAGGAGAGTTATGGGATTGGAAGTGTGGGATTTAAGGAAGTGGAAAGTAGGAGAAGTGAGTGTAAGTGAGGGCTTTTAGGAAAAGAGAAGAAGAGAAAGCACAATTATATAAAGGAGAAGTGAGGAGAATAGGGGATGTAGGAAGTAGAAGTGTGGGATATGGAGAATACAAGGAGTCAGGATGTGAAGGGGAGAAATGTAAGAGAAGTGAAAGAGGCGAAAAAGTGAGGGGTTGGGATGCGTGGAGCTTCAAAGTAGGTGAATTAGGGAGAGTGTGAATAGATAAGCGAGAAGTAAGGGGAGATAGGCGTTGAGAAGTATGGGTGTGAAATTAGAGAAAGTAGAAGATAGAGAAAACAGAAAAGTGATGGTATTATAAGTGTGAGGTGTAAGGAATTGAAAAGTAGAAGAAGTGTAAGTGATGGCTGTTAGCGGAAGGGAAAAAGAGAAAGAATGAGATGGAGCAGAAGTAAGGAAAATAGGGTTGTAGAAAGGAGAAGTGTGTGATGTGGAGAATACGAGGGGTTGGAATGTAGAGGAGGGGAAAGTAAGAGAAGTGAAGGGGCGAGAAAGTGGGGAGGGGGGTAGGGTGCATGGAGAATGATAGTAAGGGAATTGTGGATGGGGAAAGTAGATGAAGGAGAAGTTAGGAATGGAAAAGGAGAAGTAGGAGAAGTAGAAAAAGTATGGGAAGTTAGGGGTTAGGATTCAACATAAGTGGAGAAGTATTTACTGTGGAGGATGTGAGGGGTTGGGATTTAGAGAAGGGAGAAGTAAGAGAAATGTAGTGGATATGAATGTGAGGGGTTGGAATGCGTAGGGAATAAGAATATGGAAATTAAAGAGAGCAAAAGTAGATGAGGGAGAAGTAAGGGAAGGAAGGAAGTAGAAGTAAGAGAATTATAAAAGTGGAATTAGGTGAAGTAGATAATAGAGAAGTGTAGGAAGTGATGGGATTGGAAATGTGAGATGTGGGATTTGGGAAGGACGTGAAGTAAGTGTAAAGAGGGATGTGAGGATAGAGAAAGTAGGGAAAGAACTAATAAGGAAATTGTGGATATATACAGTAGAAGTGACGAATGTGAAGAATGTTAGAAGATTGGATTTATAGGAGGCGCCAGGAAGAGAAGTGAAGGCGTGAAAAAGTTTGGGGGCGGGATGCGTGGCGAACGAATTTATGGAAGTTGCGGAGAGGGAAAGTAGATGAAGGAGAAGCAAACGAAGAAAAGGGTAAAAGTTGGAATTAATGAAGGGTTGCGCAGTCTGGCAAGGAAAGTTGTACAAGTGAGTGAAAGTAAGGGGATAGGAAGTGAGTCATGTGATGGAAATTGAAGGCTTTTGTCGATTTTCATGAATATTATTATCATTTTCAGAAAGTTCTTATATTTTATATCTATTTTTGAAACAATAAAAAAAGTAAATAGTATCACTGTGAAAAGGTGGTCGTACTTTAAATGGAGTAAAACCTAAACTGATTTCATTTATACGGGTTTATGACTTCAGCATCTGTGGAAAGAAAAGCGACGAATTATATGAGTTGGCCGGATTACGTAACACAATTACTGTCTTGAAAAGGATTTTGCTCATTGGCTTTATTTAGTGCTCCAGGCGCAAGGCCATATTCAGATAACGATTCGTTTATACGAAAATATACAATTAATTTTGATATAAAATTGGCGTATTTCATAGTATTTATTGTCTAAAATAATGAAAATGAAAAGCAAGGATAATATTTCTGAGAATTATTAAAAATTTATATTTTACATTTAGAATTAATAAATCATATTTGTCTACAATACTTGGACTATCCAAATTTTGTATTTTAGTTGAAAAATACTAATTTTCGATGAAAAACACTAACCTAATCTAAAACTGTTCAAAATTGTAAATTTAACTTTCAAAGTAGAATGATTTATGCTCAAAATAGTCGATTAACTGTAAAAAAATTTAAATAATCAGAAATTATTTGCGAATTTTTATATTCTATTGCATACAATGATCTTTTCATAAAAGACCGATTTTCTGCATAAAGCGCCAAAAAGAAAGAAAATTGCGCATTCAATGATTTTGAATGGCAATTAAAAGAATAATGATACCCTGAAAAATCTGATTACTTTTTAATTTTTTAAAATGCCAATTTATTTCGAAAAAGAATTTAAAAAGTTGGTTTGAATTTTTCCAGAAATTTTTTGAAGTTTCTACAAAATACAAAAATGGCTATAGATCATCTAAAAAATTGTTTGAAATTTTTTTAGGAATCTCTTAAAATGTTTAAAAGTCATTTTAAACATTATTTCAAAATATATTTTGGAAAAATAAAAATCTTTTCAAATTTTTTTACAAATCTGAAAAAAATGTTTTAATTCTTTTAAAACCTTTTAAAACTTTGCAAAAACTACCAATTTTGTGATTGGAAATTAAAAATTAAACTAATCAAATTATCTGAAAATATCTCAGATTCTTCATCGACAATTTTTGAACTCTTTGGACATCTTTTTAAATCTTTTTGAATATTTCCTTAAAATTAAAACGCTTTTGAAATAACCTTCTTAAAACTCCTTAATCTCATTTATAGATTTTAAAAAATCTTTTTGCAAGCAAAAAATTCTTCAACAATGTTATTGTAGATCATCCTAACATAAAACGCCAAAGTAGCAAAAAATTATATAAAAAATCTAAATAATTTTTGAAATCTAATGATTTTTAAATAATAATATTTATTTCAAAAGAAAAAACTAGCCCAGCCGATAATAAACAAAAAATATAATCACGGGATTTACATCTAATGATTTTTGTTTCGAAACGCCAATTTCAGGGGACACACACCAGCGTAACCGAAAGCCGTACAAAAATTGTAATTAGTCTTGGAAATCTTATAATTTTTAATTAACATTTGATTCATTTTCCACGAAAGGCACTAACATTCCATATAACAAAACATTATTCAGAATTGTAAATTTTCTTCAAGGTTTGATAATTTTTATTTAAAATACTAAAACGGTTTAAAATTTTGTGAAGCTAACACCGTCTAAATTTTTTAGAAATTTTGAGTCATCTTCGAAATATTAAGATTTTTTATAAAAGTAATTTTTTTCAATACCAATTATTACCGAAATTTTTGTATTGTCGAACTTTTAAATTCCTGAAAAAATTGCCTTTATTATCAAATATCTTGAGTTTGTAAAATAGCCAACACAGAAAAAATGCATAATTATGAAATTACCAAATCTAATAAATTGAAAACTTTTTAAATAATGAAATAATTAATAAAAATACTTTTATTTAATTATTTCGAAATCTTTTCATTCGGGAATTTTAAATTGAGAGTAATTTTATCATTTAGGTATTTTCTATTACGAATATTTTCTTTCTCTGTAATTTGACATGGTAAAAAATTTTATTTTTTGGGATTTTTTTTCTTTCCTTTTTTAAAAATGTTTCAAAATGTTTTAAAGTATTTTCAAGTTTGAATTAAGCATTATTTGTTAATGATAAAAAATCATTAAAATTTTTTTCAGTAATCTGTAGAAAGTTATTGTATTCTTTCAAAAAAATCCGCTACGTAAAAAAATATTATTTTAAAATTTTCCAGGTATTTTTTTGGGGATTTTGGAATATTTTGAAATGCTTTGCAAAGTTTAAAAATATTCTGTCGACAATAATTCTTTTAAATACATCATTTAAAATTTTCCCAGGATTGTTAGAAAGTTTTGTTATTACCTTGGGACCTTTCAAAATCCTTGAAAAGCTTCAAACTTTTATTTAGAAATATTCAAAAATCTTTATTTTTAAAATTATTTAATTTTATAAAATTTGACAATTTTGCTTTAAAGTCTGCAAAACGTAACTATTTCAAAAAATTCTTCCAAATTTCATAATTTTTTATCATAAAAATTGAATATTAAGGAGTTTTTAATTCCAAATATTTATATTTAAATACTTTTCTGTTCTAAACCTTTAAAATTAAATTACATATTAAAAAAAAATTACAGCTATTTACACTATAAACTTTTCGCATTATAAATCTTAAAAATTTAAGAATTTAAAAGTCATATATTAACAATTAAATGATATTCAATTACAAGTCTTCAAATTTTACTATTCTAAAAAAAAGTTCTAAATTAAAGAATTTTCGATTTTAACTCTTTACTATAGTATAACTTTAAATTGAATGACCACAAAAATCATAGGATATCCATTTTTTTTTAAGGGGACCATTTTGAAATGTTAATTTCGCTATATTGCATTAGCGAACTTAAATTTGGAAATTATGTTATTGAATTCGAATTCAGCGACACCACAAATTTTGGAATACTCATTTTTGTAGAAATCATATCTCTAATGCAGATTTTGAAAAATTATCGATGAGCGTCACAAAAATTTATTTTAAAAATGATAGAAACATTTTAAAGATCACATACTTTTAGAACTGTTCGTTTTAGTACCAATAAATAGACTGGATAAGAAAGATTTAAAAATATATTTATAAATTAATTTATTAAAGCTTCTGTCTTATTTTGGAGACAATAATAGTATAATCAAAATCATCTGAGCATTTGAGGTAATTGAACGTAACATGGTTACAATGTTCTCTCTGTGAATCTATAGAGTTTCGTCCCCTATATGTACAATTGAATTCTAGTTGAGATCCTTGGTCACCATTGTTCTCAATCTAACAATAAGCTCATAGATGAATCAAATTCACAAAAAAATTTTGTCACAAAATTTTGTTTTAAATAATTGATTTGATAAATTTGCAATGTTTGCAATTTTTAAGAAAAAAAGACTTTCGAATAACTATTTATATGGAAAATGTTCTTAAATACTGACATTTGAGCTGCAATTAGATTTTGAGATCTCAGAAAAAGGAAATAAGTTTTATCAGTTATATAAATTAAGTTTGTATAATGTTTTTAATTATAAGCTATATAAATAAAATTTCCCCAAGTTTCTTGTGTATATTAAAGAATATTCTTGAATATATCAGATATATCAAAAAAGTTTAAAAAAGGTTTTCATTTTACAAAATTTTACCAACTTCAGGCTAAATAACACTCAGTTTTAAAACTATTTAGGAATATTTTTCCTGAACAAAAAAGACAATTTTTTGTCCTTTTGAAACATTTCTAAAATCTTAAAAAGCTTCTAAACTTTTTGTTTATAATTTTCACAAATTTTTCCATGTTTAAAAATCTGCTTGAATATCTTCTTATAATTAGTTTTTTTAAAAATAAAAATAATTCAAAATTTTCCCAGGAATCTTACCAAAACATTTATAATACTTCAAAAATACCCGAATTTTTGCTTACACTTTGCAATAGATATATTCTTTTTTCTACATTTTTAAAGAATATTTTTTAAAGATCCTGAAAAATAAATTCTTTTAAATATTCTATTAAATGATCCAAGTTTTTCAATGTTTCTGCAAATTTAATAAATCTGTATAAAACATTATATATTCTTTTTTGAAAATGTTTTGAAAAACTGTTGACATGTTCTAAAATCCCTTTTAAATATTCTCTTTAAATAAATGTTGGAAAAATAAAAATCGTTAAAATTTTTTCCAGAAATCTTGAGACAATTTTGGAAAACTTTCGAAATCTTTTTTAATCTTTTTAAATCTTTCCTATAAAAAAGTCTTTTAAAACAACCTTTATAAAAGTTTTAAATCTTCTAAATATCTTGAAAAATCATTTTAAAAATCTCCGAGATTCTTTTAAAAAAATTCTTTGTACATTTTTTGAAATGTTTCAAAATCATTTTAAATGTTCACTTGAAACCAGTTTTTGCTGAATAACAACCGTTTTAAATTTTCTACAAATCTTGATCAAATGTATTCATCTTTTTGAAACCTTTTAAAATGTCTAAAAAGTCGCTAATTTCTTTTGTTCGAAATAAGAAAAAATTAACGAAATTGCTTTGTACTCTCTCAGATTTTTCTTTGACAATTTCAAAATCTACAAAAAGCTTATGAATGTTTGGTGGACAATTATCTAAAATCTCCATTTGTTTTACATTTTTGGAAAATATATTTAAAAATTTTAAATTATTTTTCACATTTTTTCCAATAATTCTTAATATCTTTAAATCAAACAAATTTTTCCTACATTTTTTTAGGATGCTGTATAATATATCCTTTTAAATATTTTTATAAGGATCCAAATTTTTCCTAAAAATTATTAAAGTTTCTGCAAAATAAACCATTTTTATAAAACATTACATGTTATTTTCAGAGCATTTCTTTGGAAACCTGTTGACATGTTTTAAAATCTTTTTAAATATTCTCGTTAAATTATTACACAAATGCTTTTATTTTTTTTTGTAATTAGACAAAATTAATAAAATTGCCTCACAATTTTCCAAATTGTTCTTTGACAATCCTGGAAAACTTTCGAAATCTTTTCAAATACTTCGTCAACAATAATTCTCGTTTAAAATGACCTTTTTTAAAACTTTTGAACCTTTGAAATATGTTTTAAATTGATTTTTAAAATCTTCGAGATTTTTACTAAAAATGTCTTTGGAAAATTTTTGAAACCATTTTAAATTATCTCGTATAACAAGTTTTTGCTAACCTTTAACCGTTGAAAATTTTGCTTGATATATTAAGAAAATGTGTTTATCTTTTTGAAATCTTTCAAAATTTTTAAAAATCCGCTTATATTTTTAATCAATATTATTATAAAAAATTAATGATTTTGAATATATTTTTAAATAATTTGAAAATTTTCTAAGATGTTTAAAAGAATCAGCAAATTTTTTTTAAAAATACTATTAAATCTGACAGAATCTTCCTAGAAGTATTAAGAAGATGTTTTTGTCTTTTTAAAACATTTCAAAATTAAAAAAAAAATGGCTTTAAAATCTTTCAGATTGTTTTTGGAACATTTATTGTACATTTTTTTTTGTAATCTGTTGAAATCGTTTGAACTGTTTATTCGAAATTTATTTTTTATACAAAAAAATTATTATAATGATTAAAAATTTTTCAAAATCTCGGCAAAGAATAAAATAATAAACTGGCGACGGAGGGAAACTATGGGAAAGATGGGGTGCTTGAAAATATGGAAAGTAAGGGAAAATAAAATGAAATAAGGGAGGCAAAGTAAGGAAAATGAACGACAAAGTAGGAGAAATGAGAAAAAATGAAGTGGGAGAAATTATGACAAATAAGGGGTGAGAAAGTAAGGGGAGTGAGATGAAATGGGGACTGGAGAAGTAGGTGAAGAGAGTGGAGGGGAATTGAGGGAAAATTATTGGAATGAAAAAGGATAGTGAGGGGAAACAAGGGGAAATGTGTAGCAATGAGGGGAATGGAATCAGGGGAAAGAAATTAGGGGAAGATAAGTTTTAGCTGGGGCAGAAAGAAAAGGAAAAAATAGGGGAGAGAAAGTATAGGAAGAGGAGATTTGAACGACTAATTTAACGTTTTAATAGGCTACGAAACTCTCTTTTGTCGGCGTACGGTGCCCAATTTGACTTTTTATTAGAGGGAAGGTAAAAATTGAAAGTGCCAATATAGTTAGCATAAAATATAAAAAGCACCTCGCGATTCCTACATTCGACCCTAGAAAATTCTTTTCACGCTTCCCTCATTATTTTCAAGATCTTTTCACGCTGTCTCGAAAGTGGCTACACTTTCTCCATCTGCCCAAGTTGAAGAAAGATCACATTTATTTTGAGAGTGGACTTCTTATCCTTGAGAGGTGAGACGCTATTCAGCTACCGTTGACATCTTGAACTACGAACCCTCCTGTTCAAGGAAATCCGAATAAAAGATTAAGTTCTATCCTTATTCTGCGCATTTCTCGTTTCACAAAAGTTGGATGGGAATTATTCGGTGCGGAACCGACCTCTAAAGTGTGTCTAACTATTAGCTTTTATTGCAAAAAGAGCAGATGGACAGGAGAAAAGAAAAAATTTTGGAAGCTTAGTGGCTTTCATCCCAAGACTCTCATAGAACCATCGTTAAAAGGACGAGTGAAAGGAGTAGAAAAGACGTTATTTTTCATAAAGTGGGACACTACCAATTTCCTTCCCAGTATTTTATTCGATTTTCCACAAAGTAGTAGCTGATTGTGACTTCGATGTTGCATACTTCGATAGAGGTTTTTATAAAGCAAAAAAAAACTAAAAATTTTGGTACATTTTTATTTAAAATCAGGAAAAATTGCAAAAAAGATCTAGACGATGGTCTAAGTATACTTTTTTACTTGAATAAATCATTCTGGGGTAAAAAGATTGGGGGAAAAGCTTCTAAAAATTTGGTCATGCGAATTTTCTTTCGAAAAGGATTAATTTTCAACAAAATTCTTCAATCATTAACTAAATATATAAACTTTCAAACAAATAGTTATTTTTCACCCAAAAAGATGAATTATTAACCAAGAAAATTAATTTTCTATCAAAAGCATGGCATTTTTACCAAATTAAATCAATTTTGAAACAAGTAGTTGAATTTTTAACTGAAACAGGTAAAATTTCAACTAAATAGTTTCATTTTTACCTGACAAAGATTTTTTTTACCGAACATTTAATAGTTCAATCTCCAGATAAAGAATAATTTCCTACCAAAAAATTAAATTAAAAAAAAAAACAATTAAATTTTCAATCATGGAGATAAATATGATTCTAAAATATTGAATTTTCAACTAGAATACTTGATCTTTCAGTTAAAGAATAATTTCAGTAAAAAAAAAAAGATGCACTTTTAAGAAAATAGTTAAATATTCACACCAAGAGACGAAGTTTCAAATAAAATGAAAAATCTTAAGCCATAAATTTAATTTTTAACAAAATTGTATAATATTCTACAAAGAAATTGGTTTTTAGCAAAAATAAAAATGTGTTCAACGAAAAAATGTGTTAGTTGATATTTAATCCTGCTAACATTTTCATTTTAAATCAAATCGTGTAATTGAACCAAAAAGTATGAATTTTCCACAAATATTTTAATTTTCAATTATGAATGAGTTCAATTTAACCGAAAAATACCATTTTTTTACAATATACATGAATCTTCAACTAAATAGAAAATTTGAATGAAACAAGTGAACTTTCGAATAAAATTATGTATCTCTACATTTTTAACTAAATACGTGAATTCTCAGCAAATAATGTGAAACACGCAAAGTCAAAAATAGCATAATTTCTAACCCAATAATTTAATTTTTAACAAGAGAGGTGATTTTTAAATTGACATGTTGAAGTTTCAACTGGAATACTTTACTTTTCAGTAAAAAAATTAGTTTTCTACTTAAATTAACGATGCTTTAAAATAAAGTTGAATTTTTTAAACAAGGAGATAAATGATCTACTAAATTTATGTATTTTGAAACAAAAATATAATTTTTTAAACAAAATTGTAGAATTCTCTATAAAAAAAGTTAAATCCTCAACCGTGAAGATAGACTTAAAAAAATAAATTCTTAACCTAAAAGGATACTTTTTACAAAATTGTTTTTTTCTTTAACAGTGTAAAATAATTTCCAATCAAATAGTTGAATATTTAAACCAGAACATGAATTTTTAACCAAGAAGATAAATTATCTACCGAAAAAGATGAATTTTCTACAAAATTCATGATCTTTCAATTAAAAGAGATTAATTTTCAACTAAAAATAAAAAAGTTACATCATCATTTATGAAAAAAAAAATATAAAAAAGCGAATTTTTAACACACTAGTTCAATTCTTAACTAAACAGATGAATTTTTGAATTAAATTAGGCATCTCCGAATTTTTAACAAATTACATGAATTCTCCACAAATCAAGCCAATTGCCAAAAAATCGTTGAATATTCTATAAAGCTTGATCATTATCAACAAAATAATTAAATTTCAAACCAATAATATGAATTTTGAACCAAGCAGATAATTTTTTTCTAAAAAGATCAATTTTAAACAAGATACAGAAATTTTCAATCAAGCGTTTTTAAGTAATAAAAAAAATTACAGAAGCAAACTTGTTTTTTTTTTTTAATAATGCATCTCCAACCAAACAATGCATTTTTAAAACAGCAGTTTAATTTTCAACCAAGAAAACTAATATACTACTAAGAAGATTAATTTCGTACAAAAAAACCTTTTAACGAAATATATGAATTTTCAGGTGTCAAAGATAAATTCACAATATAAAATGAAATAGTTAAATTTACATTAAAACAAAATTTATTGAAAAAACAAGAAGAGGTTAGTTTCCTATCAAACAAGTAGAATTTTCAACAAAATAAGTTAATTTTATTATCAATTTTTGACTTTTTAAGCACAGAATTCCATTTTATATCTAATTACTAGAAGGTTTGTCCCGAAAATACGCACATTCCACACAACTGCTACATTTTCAAACCCAAAAAAAATTAATTTTGAAGAAAAATAATGCATTCAACTTCATAATGCATTTTCATGAAAGCAGTTTAACTTTCAAGCAAGTAGTTGAATGTTCAACCAAAAAAATACATTTTCTAACAAGAAAATCAATTTTTTACCAAAGAGAACAAATTTTAACAAAATACATGAATTCCCAACTGAAAAAAGAATTTTAACAAAAAATGGAATTGTTAAATTCTCAGATCAGCAAAATAATTTTCAAGAAAAAACTATAAAGTATAAAAAAAAGTTGAAATCTATATGCATTAAGTATTTTAATTACTGTCACTTATGTGGAATACTCTGGCTTACAACATAAATAATTATATAAGTTTTTTTAAACTGGTAAATAATAATGCAAAATTCGAAAACTTTTTGTAGCCTTGATTACTTACATTTAATTAATTATTTTAAATCACTTGGTTCACAAGTGGATTAGCGTGCATTATAAGTGAATTACTGTAATTTTTCTAGATTGAAATGGGTTTATCTGTATTATACCGGATTACTAGTTTGAATAACCGAGCAGTCCACCGTTTTATTTTTTAGCAACATTTACAGTTGTTTTTTGCGAATTCTCCAAAAATTACAAATATATATTTTTTTAATTCAGTATGTTCTGAGCGAGCGTAGGTATTGAAGAATTTTTTTTTTGTTCGACGTGGGAGATCACGCTCTTTCAATTGATCCCATAAACTTTGTGATCAATTCATTAAACTTTTTTTTTGAAAATTCGAATTTTCAGATTTTCCCAGAAACAAAATAAAAATGTTTTAAAAGAAATTCACGCATCTAAAAAAGTTCTATAAGAAATATCAATTGCACTTTCTTGGTATCTTACATCATTCACGAGATAAAAATTTCGATATTTTTAAACGGTTGAGGCTCATAAAACTGATAGGACGACTTTTTAAATATAAGAAGAAACTGTAATATATAGTATTTAGAAGTAATCAGAGACAAATTTATTCAGTTCTCTAATATTAACCTTGTGGAAAAAATATTAGAAAAACCTTGATTTTTTCTAATTTTAACTGAAAATATTAGTTAAAGTAGGTGCCATGCATCAACAAAAAACGATTGACTAGTGGGTCACGTCACTAGATTCCAATCTCACCGACACTTTTTTAATTTATAACTTATTTTCACATGAAGCGCTACATCGACTGGAAAATTTGGAATAATAAATAATAAGCACTCTGGTCCTAAAGTTGAATAATTATGTCAAGCAAAAAAAAATTATTTACAAAAAAAACTATTTTATAATTATATAAATTTAGGACCAGGCACACCATTCGTAGTGCTTCTTATTCATTATCCCCAATTTTAAACTCGATGTGGCGCTTAGTGTAAAAATAATTTTGAAACTACCGAAACGGAAAAGTAGGAATCTGGTCACGTGACCCACTCATCACATTACCTTAAGAGGTTAATTAAGTCGTTCAAGTCTCCCCCTCCCGATATTCTTTCCCCTCCTCCCCATCTTCCCCTATCCAATTCTATCGTATTATTCCTTTCCCACTTATTTTTTCATCCCCTCCCATCCTTTCTCTACCTCTTACCAAAAATATAAGGGTTTTTTGCCAGAACTACGAAACCTGAAAAGGAAGCAAAAATCGAGAATGAAAGGGCATGCAGTGAAAAAACTTACCTTGGAATTTGAAAAGCAATCTCATCTAGGGAATCACTTGGCTGGAGGGGGGCTCTTTCAAAAAGTTTGCTGGGTCCCCTGTGAATCTTGTTTGAGTACTGCATGGACCCTGCAGTCGGTTGGGGTTGGTCCCCGCAGTTGGTCCCTCGTTGACCTCCTTGTCCTCCTCGTTTCTGTTTCTTCTTTCGATCCTCCTCCGCCTGCCGGCGAAGGTTGTGCAGCCGGAAGAAAAACACCGACATGTCTGCTCGAAACCGAAGAGGAACAAGCAAATTCAAAACTATCGCTTGTGTAAAAAATAGAAATATTGAACTAAGAAAATTCATGCTAACTGGATATTTAAATGTTTGCAAATTATTATTGGAAAGTAAGGTTTGTCTTTTCTTGTTGATATTCAATTTTTTCAATTGTTTGAAAACTATAATTGAAAATTAAACATCCTTTTTTATGGTAATATTTTAAGAGATAAATTAATTTTTATTATTATCTGGTAATGGTAGAATGAGAAGAAGGTGAGAGGAGAGGCGTGATCTGTGGAGAGAAATTGGCGTCATAAGAGAAAAGAAAAAAGAGAAGACGGAAATGGAGGGTCGAGGCAGTTGGAAAGGCGGGGGGATATATTGAGAGGAGAGAATGAGGCTTGATGAGTCAATAATAAGGGCAAGACTAAGGGAGATGGGCTAGTGAAAAAATTACGGTAGAGATTGAGAGGCCAAAATAAGGGGTTATGGAAAGATGTCAGGCATAACAACTGTCACAACAAATTGAAATGGGGACGGATAAAATGATAAAATAAGATAAAATGAGAAGGGTCATGTAAAGGGAATTTAAAGGAAAAGTAATCTTATAATGGAAAGAATAGGTGAATAGAAGAAAAAGAAAAAAACTTGAAAGAGGAAGAGAGTGGTAAAGAAAGAAACGTGTAAGGGGTATGAAGGGGAACCGTGTAAGAGATGATGAAAAAAGGTAAGGGAAAATGAGTTGTAAAAAAAGGAAAATGTGGACAGATAAAAAAATATAAGAAGAAGGAGATTGTAGGGAAATAAGTAGCGTGAAGATTGTTGGTGAAGAGAAATGATAAGGGGTTATGGGGTGAAAATTGAGGAGCGGATGTAAGGGAATACGAAAAAGTAAGAGATAATAAGAGATAAAAACGGGGAGGGAAATTGGAAAGAGACAGGAGCGATAAAGAAAGGATGAGTTAAGGGGATTGTTGAATAAGGAGATGTGAACTTGACAAGAATAACGCGAAATGGCAAGAATAAGCGCTGTTAGGAAAATTATTGCTGCTAAGAAGAGAATTGAAGGAAAAGGAGAAGGGATGCAAGGAAAATATATTAAGAAGGTTGAGGGGAAGAGAATGAAAAGTTAGGGTCAAAGTTGTCGCGAATACGCGATGTGACCGAAGAAAAGGAAAGGGGGTTCAAATTAAAGGGATTGGTGACGAAAGAAGTTGTAAGGGGTATGGGGATGGGTGTATATAAGAGATTACGGAAAAGGGTAAAAGATAATGATAATTGTAGGGAAAATATTAGTGTTAAGATAAGAGGTGATGGAAAACTGGAATTGGCGAATAGAAAGGGTAAAAAAAAGTGCACAAAAGATGCGTAAAGGTGGGTAATGAAAAGAATAAGTGAGTAGGACAAAAAGCAAAGAGCTTAGAATAAGAAAGGAGCGAAATTATTAGTCTTAAGAAAAGTCGTTTAAAATAAAGAGGAGGAAATTAGGGGTAATTAGAGTGATAAGGTAATAAGGAGTACTTAGAAGGTTATGTGGCGGGGATAAAAAAAATTAAGGTGTGAATGAAAACGAGCAGTAAAGAGAAAAAAAGGAAAGGTGTTAGAAGGGGAAAGAAACATTAGGGAAAGAAATGTTTACGGGGAATTAAGAGGGGTGAAATGAAAGGAACAGTTCATGATAGGATATTTGTTGGTGTTTATAAGAAGAGGAAGATGGGGAAAAAATAGGGAAGGAATAAATGACAATGAGCTGTAGTGAAAGAAGAAATGAGGAAGTGTGAAATGAGAGAAATAAGCGATAGTAGGTAAATTAGTAGTGTTAAGATGAATAGTGGAAGTACAAGAAGGTGGATGAATAGAAAGGCTAATAGGAAAATTTATTATGAGGGGACGAGAAATACAAGGGTTTGGAAGGAAAGGGTGTGGTGAGAAAAGGAACTATCGCCTGGGACTGAAAGAATGAATATAAGATAATATGTTGGGGACACTAGTGGTGTTAAAAATATTGGTGAAGGGAAAGGGAAGGGATGTGTAGAAGCAGTAATAAAACGAAAGAGGGGATTAAAACCAAAGGGTGAGGGAGGCTGTATTCCTGAAATAATTTTTTATTTTTCTATCACAATATTTTTGTTAAATAATATCCAAAGCATATAATATTCCAAAAGTATTTTTATTTTATAAATTCAGAATTAACATACAATTAAAAGTACCAGAAGTGATTTCGTGCCCTGGAACCACATGCATAGTTCATAAAGACATCTGCAATTCAAACAAACATGCAACTGGAGTTGAACAAATATAAGATCGACCCTTGATAATTGGGAAGATTCTGAGTTCAGAGCTATCAAGATAGATTAAGGGTGCACATGCAAAGTTAAAATCTTGTATTTCTGAAGAAAGAGCCTGTCAAAGTCAGGCAGAAATTTATGTAACTAAACTGAAATGCAATTAAAAGCATAAATAAATTAAAAAAAGAAAAACATTATAAATCTTGATCCAAGTCAATAATTTATAATCATTCATAATGGGACAATTTTTTATTAGAATTAAAATCTTTTTGATCAATTAGTTTTGAAATACAATTTTTCACCAAATCAGTCCACATCGAAAGTCGTAATTATTTAGCCTTTGAGCTTTCCAACCGTTTTAATTGCCCACTTACCACTACGAGTCTGTGCATTGCGAACTTTCATTTTTGATCGAAAAGCACCTTTAATTGAATTTTTATGTTACTAAAACCAATCAGTCGGTGGAAAATCTCTTCTGCTGAGTCCTGGAGAGAAATCGGTATAAGTATTTCCCTTTAAACTTTTCCGATTTCGTCGTCATTTCGTTTGCGGTCGTAAAAGTTGAGCTTTGACTTTCCTCAGACTATCCAAGAACGTATGTGAAGATGGACAGGAGAAAGTCGAGAAATGAAAAACAGACGTGCTTTCCAAACTATTGTGGAGAATTTCGATCTTTATATCAGTGGTTTTGGCTATCAGGGGACAATGTTTTTGTTGCAAATTCATTAAATAAGAATTCAGGGTCAAAATGAAACTTCGAAAAATAAATCTCATTACAAAATGTAAAAATTAAAAGCTAAAAAATAAACTGAAAATTTATAATGAACGTAAATTGACCTAACAATTTGTACCAAAATCGATACTTATAATAATGAAGAAAGTACATGAGAATTGTTTGACCAGAACAAAATACACACCAAATAATTTAACAGGAATTTTTCCTTTTTAATTGGAGAAAGCTCAATTTCCATGATGTTAAAATAATTATTATCGGTGAGGATTTAACTTTTGGAATTTTTCTGATATGCTTTTTAGGAGAGAATAACCCTGAAATAAAGTTGCTAAAAGATGTTCCACTGTTTTTTGTGGAATGCATTTTTTGTCTAAATAAACATTGATTCTATTCGATTTTAATGAATATTCAAATTTTGGATATTAATCAATAGAAAAAAGAGAAATGTTTGGGATATGAAAATTTTGCGGTAAATATCACTAGAACTGAAGTGGTAAAATCTTTAAAGAGCAATCTTAAGATACTCCACTGTTGGATTTATATTACCTCACTTTTCTCTTTGGTAGCAATTTTCTTTATCACAAAGCCAGTGGATTTATGGACTACGGAATTTCTCAACACTTTGCTGGTGTGTTCTTAATAAAGGAATTTATTACCGACTGTATTTTTTCTTTCTTCTTTATAGAAGTATTAAAGATGAGAAACTAATTTATTAAATTACTTACTAATTAGTTACACTCATCCCTCGCTATAGTGCCACCAACTGTTGTGCTGCACCGTGGGAGAAAAATGTCTCTGGACAAATTGATATTCAGAAGCGTTTTCTGAAACGATTTGAACTTGAAAAAAATTAAAGCTAATAAAATTTTGCATCATTCAGTTAGGGTTGATTTAAAAAAAGTTATTTTTTTTATTTAGTAACAAAAATGAAATAAATTTTTTCTAGAAGAGTACCGATTTTCGAAAAATAATCCATAATACTTAGAATCAATGAAGAAACTATCCCAAAAAGTTTTCTAATATCTTAGAAATTGTTAAAAAATTTACTGATTTCATTCTAAACAAATAAGTGAGTGAAAATGGGTTCATAGGGATTGGTAGTGATTTTTGAATTTACTTACACAAAAATTAAAGAATCTGTAAAAAAAGTTTTTAAAATGAATTATTGAAAATTGTTAAAGAAATTGTTATTTTATAACAAAAAATATTATGAGGAATTATTCAAATTTAATTGACAAATTCTCTGCCAGGCTATCTGGCAGAGAATTTTGAAGACAAAAATTAATACAAGCATTTTTTGAGAATCGGTATTCTTTAAAAGCAATTTTTTAATTTTTTTATTAAATAAAAAAGAATCACTTTTTCAAAATCTACCGTGACCGATTTCTGCGCAATTTTATTGACCGGGTTATCTAGGCTACAAGTGGATTACTTCAAATTATATGGATAACTCTGGCTTACAAGTAACATACTGTGAATACCTAAATCACTAAAAAAAGCTGGTTTACAGGCAAATTATCCTTGATCATAGATTGATTACTCTGAATTACAAGTGGAATACTTCGTATTATCTCGGTAATTCTCCCTTGCAAGCTAGATACTTTAATTGCCTTAATCATTATTAATTGCCTGGATTACAAGTAAATTTTCCATTATAATTGGTGGATTACTCTAAATTACAAGTGGAATACCCCGAATTATCTAGTTTACAAGTAAATTGCGAGTTATTATCTAGATAACTCTCGCTTACAATTTACATACTTGGATTATCGAAGTTATTTTCAATATCTGAATTACAAGCGGATTACCCTTGATTGTAGGTGGATAACTTCAAATAATAAGAGAATCACGCCGAATTATCTGGATAACTCTGGCTTACAAGTTAAATACTTGGATTATCTCAATTACCTTGTATTATGGGGATTGCAAGTGGATGACCATTGAATATAGGTTGGTATATCTAACTGACAAGTGGATTACTCCTAATTATCTAGGGTAAAAGTGGATTACTGCGAATTGAATAAATAAATCTAGATTAGCAGTTAAAATTACCAGGTTTATGAGTAAATTATTGTTGATAATAGGTGGATTACTTTTAATTACATGTTAAATACTCCGAAATACCTAGGTTACAAAATGATAACTCCAAATTATCTGGATAACTCTGGCTTACTTTGATTACCTAAACCACTACGAATCGCCTGCTTTAAAAGTAAATTATCGACGATAATATGTGGATTACTCTGAACTACAGGTGGAATACTTCGAATTTTCTAGATCGTAAGTTACAATTAACTGGATTGAAAGTAAATTATAATCGATAAAAGGTGTATTACTCGGAATCACAAGAGAAACACTCCGAATTATCTATGTTACAAGTGGATTACTCCGAATTATCTGGATGACTCTGACTTACAAGTTTCATACTTTGATTACCTAAATCATTACGCATTACCTGGATTACATCTGTATCATTTATGATTGTAGGTGGACAAGCCTAAATAAAAAGAGGACTACTCCGCGATACCCAGGTTACAAGTGGATTACTCCGAATTATCTGGATAATTCTGGCTTACAAGTTAAATATTTGAATGATCTGAGTTACCTTAAATTACCTGGAGTACAAGTAACTTATATTCAATAATAGGTAGATTAACCTGAATTACAA
>NC_046666.1:36810160-36828598 GCF_010883055.1 Belonocnema kinseyi | reverse complement strand
AAGACGCTTACTCTGCATTATCTGGATAACTGTGGTTCACAAGTTGCATACTTTGATTACCTAAATCACTGCGATTTACCTAGATTACAAGTGGATTATCCCCGATTGCAAGTGGATTACCTCGAATTATCTGGATAACTCTGGCTTACAAGTTAAATACTTGAATAATCTGAATTACCTTGAATTACCTGGATTGCAAGAAGATTATACTCAATAATAGGTAGTTCACCCTGAATTACAAGCGAATTACTCCAAATCATCTGGATAATTCTGACTTACAAGTTAGATACTTTTATTACCTAAAGCAATGCCAATTTACTGCGTTACAAGTAAATTATCCTTAAAAATAGGTGGATTACTCTGAATTATAGGTTGAATACTCCGAATTATCTAGATTGCAAGTTACAATTATCTGGATTACAAGTAAATTATGATCGATAAGAGGTGCATTACTCTAAATCACAAGTGTAATACTCCGAATGATCTATGTTACAAGTGGATTACATTGAATTATCTGGATAACTCTGGCTTACAAGTTGGATACTTTAGGTCATAATAGGTGGATTACTCTAAATTACAATTGTAATACTTTGTATTATCTCCTTTAGTAGTGAATTACTCCGAATTAGCTGATTAACTTCAGCTTACAATTTAATTACTTGGATTATCTAAATTCTTTGAATTATCTGGATTACAAGGCAATTGCCTTTGACTGTAGGTCGATAATTCTAAATGATAAGAGGACCACTCCGCATTATCCAGGTTACAAGTGAAATACTCCGAATTGCGTAGCTTACAACTGGATTACTCCAAATTAACTGGATTAAAAGTTGAATACTTCGGACAAAAAGTAGAATACTTCAGATTAGAAGTAGATTACTTAGGATTTCACTTGATTACTCTTCTTATCAGAGTGATTTCCCCTTCAATTAAAGTATATAATATTAAACTGTATGAAATGGAAAATTTTTCCAAGACTCTCGTTCGGATATCTCACACCAGACGACCGTTGCACTCGACAGAAGGAAAAATGGACAAAAGGTCCATAGAGCCGGTTCGAACTGTCAACCTTACCCCCACCCCCAACATTCTCTGGTTTATTGTGTGTCTCAAAAATCAAAGTGAAGTATGTTTCTTGGTAGCTATTTCAGAAATATTCCAGATTTTTCCTTATGTAAAGAAGTTGACAAAGGTAAAAATGATCAAAGGGATCCTGATTCCCTGATATATCTACGCTTGGGCTCAGAATCATTGTGCAGCAGGAAATAGGATTTTAAAAATCATATCTACGTCTATTCTACAGAAGGTTCCGTGGAAAAATTTAAACATCAGGCCAACCTTCTTTTTCTATTGGAAAATTCACCCTTTATCTCGTCTTTTAAAAAAAATTCAATCTTGAACCACTGACCTTTCTTTATAGGAATGTGAAGTTCATAATTTTTATAGTAATTGAACGGAAATTTGGGAAATTTTAGAAATAAAGGAAAGTATAAAAAATCCAATCGGCAGTCAAATCAGCCGAAGATGGCCATTTTCTAAAAAAATTTAAAGCACGAAGATCTTTGTCTTAAAATGTGTAGATGGTAGGCCTTTTGAAGCTCTAGAAAGGTTGAGGCTGATTTTTTTGATAATTTTTTTTGTAACAAAAAATATAAAATAAGTTTTTAAATAAGCACTTCGAAAATGTCCTACGACTAACAGCTTACGAGATATGAATTTGTTAACTAACATTGTGCTATTGGATTATTAAATTGAATATTTGAAAGTATTGAAAAATATTTTCTTTAAACTTCTAGAATCCATTTGTTGTAAATTGAGACCTTTAATACCGTTTTTTATAAATAATGAAAAAAGTTGAGTCGATTTATTTTTTATTTGACCTTTATTATAAAAAATTCTAAAAAATTGCAGATGCAGTTTTTCTATGATTTTTAGAATTAAAATGATATTATCAGTCATTACGGAAGCAAAAATATTTTGTTTAACAAAGGTTGAAACTTGCAGAAAATAATTTATTATTTTAATAATATTTTTAGAAATTAAATTTGTTGTAAATGTCACTTCAGAGAAAAATTGGTATAAAGCAAAAGTTACAAAAATTTAAATTTAAAAACTATTATTATTGTAAATAATTAATAATCTATTGTTATTTCATTAATTTTGTAATAAATCAGTTTTTGATTAATTAACTCTTATTATTAAGTAATAATAGTTTTTTTAATTAGATTTTTTTGACTGTCGCTTCATACCAATTTTTCTCTATAACTCTACTGTTTTTAATTTTTAAAATGAGTTTTCTTTCAAAATTGGAAAATTGTAAAGTGTTACGGAATACTTTGCCAAAAAAATAAGTAATTATTTTTAAAAGTTCATATATTTTTTTGAATTAGTGAGAATCAATAATAAGAAAA
The DNA here is from genome assembly GCF_010883055.1 of Belonocnema kinseyi. NCBI lineage: Eukaryota > Metazoa > Arthropoda > Insecta > Hymenoptera > Cynipidae > Belonocnema > Belonocnema kinseyi. Next base: position 36,826,187 of record NC_046666.1, on the reverse strand, counting down.
ATTTAATTGCAAAGCATACTAAAATATTTTTTTGTAAATTAAAAATGTTGTCATTGTAAACAATTTTTTATCATTTAAAATCACATTGTCAACAGCATAAATTTTTCATTCTTAAAATTATTTAAAAACTATTTTTTAAGATATCTAATTTTTAGCACAACTATCTTAAATATGATCGCGGGTTGAAAATTCAAGTTCCAGACTCTTAATTTTAGTTACAAATTTTACTCTTTTTTGGGACTTCGCATTTTCGTTTAAATTCACGTGGTTAACTTCAAGTTGATTTTTGTTATAAAAAGCAATATTATGAACGGAAAATCCAACTATTTAATTTTTGATTTAAAAATGATCTTTTTTATTTAAAAATTCAAATAATTGTCAGAAAATTCATGTGTTTTGTTGAAGATTCGTCTTTTGGTGGAAATTTAAACATTTTTGTTAAAAATTTAGCAAGGAAAACAAAATTAAGAATTTTTTTAAAGCTTTAATTATTTTGTTAAAACATTAAATGTTTTCTTGAAAGTTCATCCTTTATGATATGAAATTCATATTCCAAAATTTGATCATACACCTTTTTTAATTGAAAATTTATCTTTCTTGACTAAGAATGAACTTTATTCACGAAAATTGATTTTTTTTTAGGTTAAAAAATAATATTGATCTTTATTAAATAGAATTGGACTTGAATTATAGTTTTTTGATCAGAGAAGAATAAAATTAATATTTTCTGTTTTAATAAATCATATTTGTTGCAGGAGATTACAAATAAATAAAAAATAATATAAAATGAATAAATCACAATTCGATATTTTTGTCCTTTAATCTTTATTCCCATTTCCGCAAAATGGATATACACCAAGAGAGGATATGTTGAAGGGGTCATATCTTTTCTAGGTTTTATATCAGAGCCAGGTTTCGACATTAGATTTCCGGTATCTCCATAGCACTCGAATAGGTACTATGACAGTTTCTGAATCGACTGACCCCATTTTTCTGAACATAATATTTTTTTTAATTTCAGATTTTATACAAACTATTTAAAGCTTATTCAATGAAATTTACTTACTTTAGGAAAGAAATTTAACCTAAATTGTTCACAAACTTCCATAAATTTCCCTTCTCCTGGAAAAGAAAAACATTGTCATTCTTATAAAATACTTTATTTTGAAAGTCCTTTTTTAAATTTCAAGGAACTATATTCTCGACTGGACGATGAAATTGGAAACCCAACACAGATTAAATCCGAAAATGATTCCACCTTTCCACAACTGCAGCGATTTTGCAATTTACTTCGTCTATTAAGGACGATTACTCTGCGGTTTAGTGTGATGTAGGTTCTACTATAAGTCGCAAAATGAATGGAAAATATTTAAAACTCGGCCCTTATTTAGGAAATTTAAAAATATTTTTCTTCTTATCCAACATTTTTTCGATTTTATACCGAAAATAATTTCTATTTTAGGTCTAAATTATTGTAAAATTTTTGAAAAATTCCTCAAGTTTTTTATAGGTGTATTTTTAAGGTAAAAATTACCTTATGTTCAACTTGATTTACACAATCAACAGCAACAAAGAATTGGTTTTTGCACCAAGATTTAGAAAAATTCTCAGGATAAATAATTTTAATCAAATTTTAATTTGCAAAAGCTCATTCTATTCCTTGAAAGGTTCTCTTTGATTCTCTTTATCATGTTTTTATTATATATTATTAAGCAAATTATTTTATTACAACCTTTTCCTAAAGTAGAATGTAAAATACAAATATGTCAATAATAAAAATAAACAATTATGACCTCAAATATTTTTTAAAATCATTTACACTTAGGTTTTCTCTTCTAAAATTGTTTACAGCAATTATTTAACGGGATTTTCGAAACTTTTTAGGGATTTATGAAAATTTCAAGGAATTTAAAAATATTTCAAGGAAGAAAATCTCAATTTTTGCAAAGGAATTTACAAGATTTTAAAATACTTCAAAGAGCTTATTCATATTTTGAGAAATTCTACAGTATTTCATTAATGCCGATTATTTTGACGGAATTAAGGGTTTTTTAGGGATTTTAAGAAATCAAGAACTTTTCTCTAGATTACATAGTATTTTAAAGATTTGACCAGATTTAAAGAGATTAAATAAGACTTTGAGAGATCTTAAGAGATTTGGAAATATTTCAAAAGAAGTTACGATATTTCAAAGGATTTTAAACGATTTCAAGATACATTAAACTTTTACTTATTTCAAAGCTCACTTATTACAAGTGTCTCACGCTCATAAATTCCGAGCGGCGAAGCCCCTTAACATTCCACGACCGTCCCTGCACAGTCTTGTCCGCGTCAGTGGCTGGCCAATTAAAAAGAGGCTAGAAGAGCGGGAAGCTCTTGCGCAATATAAGTGCGTACATATGCGCACAGCGTCATCATCGATAAAAGACAGGGACAGCCAATAAAAGTCGCTTGACAAAATCACCTCATGACTCGTGGTAGAGGTGGGGGCCTCAGCAGACTTGGAAAATCCGAATTTTTACTTTGTTTTGCCCCTGAAATAAATGAAAGTATACTCTATAAAGTAGTATTTTTATGGATGTTAGGTGGTTTGAATGGGACTGAGAAGATTTAAAGAGATTAGAAGAGATTTCATAAGATCAAACAAAGTTTTTTATATTTTAATGTACTTTAATGGGGTTTAGTAAAATTCACAGGAATAAAAAGGATTTTAAGGGATATAAATAGATTCCAAAGCATATCCACAAATTTTTAAACGTTTATTAAGATTTTTAAGGATTTAAAGAAATCAAGGATTTTAAACCAATTTTGATAGATTTCAAGGGAATTCCACGGATTTTAAAGTATTGCAAGTCATTTTCATGGAGCACAAGCGTTTTAAAGAATTTAAATAAATGATGTATAATATCCATGGAATTCAAAGAATTTCAGAAGATTTCAAGAAATTTTGAAAGAATTTGAACAGTTTTAATGGAGTCAGGATTTTTTTTAATTAAAAGAAATTTCAAGGATTATAATTCAAAGAAACTCGTAAACAATCATTGAACCTCTGCCCTTACGTAAAGAATTTTTAATATGTTCCGAACCCTCTACCCCAAAAACGTTGCGTAATTAATAGACTTTCAAAAATCACTGACTTCACATTTTTCCATATTCCCTCTCTTTTCCTCTTTTTTTGTTTGTTTGAAGAATTCTTCTTTGTTCCTCTGTTTTCTCAGTTTCTCGTTTAAGTGCAAATTGAATTAATAGAATTCTCGTCTCTTTAAAACTTCTACTATTTTGCAGAAATTATATTCTTTTGTTGAAAACTCAAATGTTTCTTTGAAAGTAACCTTCTGGAGAAAAATTTATCTCTTCTGGTTCAAAATACAACTTTCTTCGAAAATTAATCTGTTTTTATCAGTACTGATTTTATTTAAAATTAGTTTTTCAAACTGAAAATATAACTATTTTATTGATGGTTATAGATTTACATTTGTAAATAAAAATTGATTTTTTCTACTTAAAAATGTAATTATTTGGTTAAAAATTCTTGTCTTTAGTTAAACATTCTGTCTTTGTTGGTGAAATTTTGATTAAGAATTGAACTATTTTGTTGAAAATTCGTGTTTTCCTTTGTTAAAAATAAATTTTATCAACTGAAAATGTAACTATTGCATTTGTTATTAAAAATTTATATTTATAATTAAAAATTTATCTTTTATAATAGAAGATTCCGCTGCTTGCTTAAAAATCCTTTTATTTTGTTGAAGATTCATCTTTATCGCATAAAATTAATTTGTTTAGGTTAAGGATCAACATATTTTGTTGAAAACTTCTTTTTTTGTTGACCTCAGCTGTTTTTTTAAAGTTTTAAACTAAAATTACTTACAGTTGAGATTTTCTTTATTTTCGATCAAAATTAAACTATTTTACTGAAAGTTGGATTACCTGTCAAAAATCCATTTTTTGTTCAAGACTGATCATTTTAGTTGAAAATGTAAGCATTCTGTTAAGAATTAATTTTTTGGTTAAATATCTATATTTTTGGGTACAAAATTCTATTGTTTGGTAAAAAATTAGTATTATAATATAAAGTTAATCTGTTTGGTTACGATTGAATTTTTTGTCGAAAATTTACATTTCAAGCTGAAAATTCAATATTTTTGTAAGCAAATTTTCTCCTTTGTTAAAAAATCCATCTTTTCGTAAAAATTGTAACTTTTAGTTTAGAAAACTCCATTATTTGTTTAAAAAATCAAAAATTTGTCGGGAAACTTAAATATTTTTTAAAAACTTAACTTCTTTCGTGAAATTAAAATTTTTGAGTTGGCAATTAAACTGTAATTGTAGAAAATTTGCCTTTTTGGTACAAAATTTAACAATTTTTTTCAATTTTTTATCACTCTGGGCTGAAAATTTACTATTATCTTGTAGGTTAAAAACTTTTATTTTTTAGTAAAAAATCAACTATTTTGTTCGAAATTCAACTAGCTTTTGTTCAAGTTTAATACCTTATATTCAGAAATTCGACCGTTTGGTTGAAATTTTTTCTTAATATTAATATATTTTTTTAGAAGTTAAACTGTTTTGTTAAAAATTCGTTTTTTTTTGGTACAAATTTGATTTTTTAAACCGAAAATCGAAATATTTCATTTTTGTTTGAACACTGATGTTTCCATTACAAATTTAACCATTTGGTTGAAAATTAACTAAGCTAACTTTCATTCAAAACTTTGACTGTTGGTTAAAAACTGAACTATTTTTCCAAAAATTCGTCTTTCATTTGTTTTGCTTGAGAATTAGTTTTCTTCACTAAAAACGTTACCATTTTATTCTTTCTAAACGCTTTTTTAAATTCACGTTAATGCATTTTGTTTAAAATTCTTCTTCTTTGGTAGAAAATTAATCCTCTTATTGAAAAAGGCATCCTTTTTGGTTGAAAATGCAGATACTTAGATAAACATTATTCTGTTTTTGTTAATGATTCAACTACTTTGTAAAAAAATAAATTTTTTGATTTAAAATATAGAATATTTGGACTTGAATCCTAAGGAATGAAGTAGATGAGTAATCAACGGATTTATTATTATAAATAACAACAATTTCATATAAAATAATAGTTAATAATTATTATTCGTATTAAGCAGCGGAATCTTCTATCATAAATGATCAATTTTAAATTACAAATATAAATTTTTACCAACAAATGAAATAGTTACATTATCAGTCGATAACATTTATTTTCAACAAAGAAAAAAACGAATTTTCAACAAAATAGTTGAATCCTCGATCAAAATATTACCAAAAAGGACCACCTGTTTAAAAAAAATACAAGAATTTTCAACCGAATTATTAAACTTTTAAGTAGAACAAATCAATTTTTATTTAAAATGTAAATCTATAACCACAAATAAAATAGTTATGTTTTGAGTTTTAAAAAACTGATTTTAAATAAAATGATTCCTGATAAAACCAGATTAATTTTCTAATAAAGTTGTATTTTTAACAAGAAGAGATAAATTTTCCTCCAGAAGGTTAATTTTAAAGAAACATTTGAGTTTTCAACCAAATATAGAACATTTGGACGTGAAACTTGAGGAATTAAGTAGATGAGAATCAATTAAGTAATTATTATTAATAATAATAACTAATTATTACATAATATTTAATAATTATTATTTGTATTAAATAATCAATTAATTAAGTACAAATAAGGTAAAAATCTAAGTTAATAGGAACAATACTCAATAAAATTGAATAACCAGTTAGATAGCAAGATGGTCTAATTATTGAGGAATCATATAAAATAGAAAATCTGTTTTGAAAGAATCATTAGCCATCCAATTTTGAACACACTCTTCTCAATCTATTATAATCTCACAGCCGAGAAGTCGATAAAATTGAGGCAACCCTAATAAAAATTTCATAGAAATTTTATATTTATAGTCACTTTCAAACTGTCTGGGAACACTCTAAAGGTCGCTTCATCAAATCTTAAAATCCCTAATCGAATTTTTGATGCGGAAAGAAATGTCAGCTTTCGGAATAGCTAACAGCTGCATCATTGCATTCACTTTTATTTTCTCTATCTTCTTGGAATCGTTTTTCTTTTAGAGGACACTTCAATTTAGTGAACAGCCAGAAATCACAGGCATCCAGATCAGAACTCTAAGGGGGCCGCTGAATTGGTATCGGATTATATTTGACCAGAAATTTCTGAATAAGCTGCGATGAATGTACAGATGCGTTTTCGTTGTGCAGGACCCAGTTTGTCTCTTTGATAACATCCTCGATTGACCTAAGGTCATGTCCGGGAACGAGGTCGCTGTCTTGGAGGTGACTAATTAAATTACAGTGCTATATAATACTAAAGAGGGAAGCGTTGATTGCTGGCCACCAAGCAGAGTGGTAGCTCTCTCCAGATGTTTGCCATTCGGTCTCTTATTGTCTCACTTACAGTTCTCGTCGGGGGACGCTGTCGACCAACGTGTAGACTATTCTTCCAACCCTTCAGCCACACCACCAACCCCTATTCTCTCTATATTTCACTCAAGTTTTGACCTATGGTTTATCTTCAACACTGTATCTATATCGCAAATAACTTCGTTGACGAAGTAATTATTTCGGCCAAATCGAACTAGAATCTCTTAGGCTTAGTCTCTTGATCGTCCCTCGTCAACTGGAATTACTGGAGGGTTTCGAGTTTAATGTGCTTGAGGACCGCAATAGAATGAAAATTTGTTATTAATAAAACGAAACAATAGAAGTAAATGGGGTTGCCATTTTGCCGAATTTGATAAGACACTAAGTATTCTTTCGGGAATGTTCCCTAATTATGGTGGATGCTACTTTTGCAAGTGGAAGATAAGACTGAAGGAGATTCGGAGAGATTATGGCTATAATTAAGGATTAAAAGGGAATCAGAGCTTTTTCTGATTAAATGAACTTTTTTGGTTTGAACTTGTGGGTGGGCCTAAATTTGAAGGATTTATTTAGATTTAAGATGTTTTGGGATCTGGGGATATTTTGTATCCGTGAGGTATTTGTACAGAATGTTGCGTTGTGTTTGATTTTTGGGGTGTTGCACATATTAGGATTGTGAAAACCAGTTCTTTTACCAAATTTATTTAATATTATGCATTCAGAGCAACCATAAGAGCTAGAATGAGTATTTTAAATTTTAAGGTTATTTCAGAAAACTTTAGAAATTAGTATTTGACCAAAATTAGAAGACAAAAAAACTCTTTTAAAAGAATTCGATTATATAAATAAATTAGGGTTTTCTATTATATTCGACTTTTTCGTTCCGGATGATTTGTTAAAACATGAAAAATGGATTATTTGGAAAAGCTGATTTTTCATAGTATTCAATATTTTTAAAAATTATTTAATACATAAAATAAAACATTGTGTAAGCTTTGTGCTGACGAAATAATTTTTATACGTCCACGAGGATTTAAAAAAAATTAAGTTTTTTATTTTTCTTGCAAACGGTACAGATATTATATAAGAGCAGAGGTATTTTTTGTTGAACATTTTCAAACGACCCAACTATTTTCTTAGCATTTTATAAAACCCTTGTTTGTAAGGAAAGCGCGAAAATACGATTTAAAAAAAAATCACTTGCCCAGAAAAATAATTTGACTTGCATGCCACTTACTGACTTTTTTATATATTTTTGATTTCAGAGGTTTATGTTTTCTTCACTTTAATGCTATCTGAATTTATGAGAATTGTCATTTGGTTTGAAATTCTGCAAATTGATTACAAAATATAATATTTTGTTTAAAATTTTAATATTTTCTTTAAAAGCAATGTTTCTTGATGGAAAATTCATCTCTTTTGATACAACATCTAACTGTTTGGTTGAAAATTTATATGTTGTAATGAAAGATTTAACTATTTTGTTAATATTTCGTTTGTTTTTTATTGATAATTATTTTTTTGAACTACAAATTTAAATATTTCAATTTTGGTTAAAAATGTGTTTTTTGTATTATTAATTTTTCAACTGCAAATGCAACTATTCCAATTTTAGTACAGAATATATATTGTTTATTGTCAAATGATATTTTCTAGTTAAAAAATAAATTATTTGACGGAAAATTTTTCTTTTTTTTATATAAAATAATTAGTTTTGGTTAAGGATTCATCTATTCTGTTGAAAATTAGTTTTTTTTTCGTTTTTATTTTTGATAATTAATTTTTATAATTTAAAATTTTTATGATTTTTACTTATCTTATTCTTGGTCAAAAATCTATGTAACTAAAAATTGTGTCTTTCTATTTAAAAATTAAACCATTTGATAAAAAACTATTTTATTGAAAATTCTTTTTCTGAAAGTTTTTTTGCTGAAAGTCGAACTACTTGTAACAATCTTTTTCAGTTAAAATTTTCCTAAAACTTCATGTTTATCAGATCAAAATTTAATTGTTTTTGTACACAATTTGTTTTATTTAGATTTAAAATTTGACACTGGTGGGAAATTAAACTATTTGGTTAAGATCTTACTGTTTTGTTAAATATTTAAATTTTCAAGTTAAAAATTTAATTAGTTTGTAGACAAATCGAAAATTTGGTAGAAAATTCCACTCTATTTTTGAAAAATGCGACTGTTTGTTCGAAAATACAAATATTTATTGAAAAATGTCACTACTTTAGAAAAAATGGACTTTTTTGTTAAGGAACATCTATTTTTTAGATCACGATTCAACTGTTTTGTAGGAAATTCTTATTTTTGGGAATAAAGCTTTCACAATTTGGTTGCATTTTTTTTCTTTTGTACTGAAAAACCGTTTAGGTTGCAAATTCAACTCTGGTTTCAAATTAGTTTGATTTGAATAAACATTTTTTCAAATCTTTTGCTGTTTATAAGAAAAATACGAAAATTTAATTTTCCAAGAAAGAAATTTTCTTGATCAGAAAAATAAGTAGGCTATCGTTGGGTATTGTTTTAGATTTTAAAAAATTTTCTCCTTTTGAACTTAACCAGACAGGGCCGCTAAAAAAATTCTGTTAGATTTGGATGCATGACGCAACCTGATGCAACTAATGCGCTGAGAGTGTGGCCCTGATAATGGTTGTAACGCTTCACTAAGCATGTCCTTAGTTCAGATACCGCAGTCTCTGCCTTACTAAATTCCTGTGAGATCAATTCTAGGTAAGACTGAAATGGGAGTTACTTAAATGAGATTCCATTGTAGGTTTCCATTCTTGCGGATGTTTTAAATTCAAAGGAATATTTTCAATGTATGTATAAAGAACACCCCCAAAATGAAGGGGATCGGGGTGGTAAAGTCGTGTTCATTTTTTAGAATGTTTTGGAATGTGGGTAAGTGTTTTATGTGTAAAGGCAATAAGGAATTTGATGGGGAAGGGTTGTCCCAGCGTCTCTCTTTCGTACTTTATTAGAGGGGGTTGGGGAGTAAGGAAATGGAAAGTTGGCATTAGGTGAGTATAATAAATTAGGAGAAATGATAGAAGGGGAAGAACGTAAAGTCGAGGGAGGTGAAATGAGGGAATGGCAGGTAAAAGGAATTATGGGAGGGGCAATGCGGAAAAATGAGGGTTGGGGAAGTGGGGAAAGTAGAGAAGGTAAACTATGGTAAACGAGGGAAAATAAGTGGAGGGGAAATAGAAGAAGTGAATTAAGGGGAAAGAAGGGAAGGAAAAGTAGGGGTAATCATGGGATGGGTAGTAAGGGAAAGTTGAGGGTGAAAAAGTAGAGTAAGTGAGAGGAAATAAAAGAAGTTAAAGTTCGAGAAATGACAAAGAGTATTTGAAGGAAGAGGCGTAGTAGAAAAGTGAGGAGCAGTAGAGGAAGTCAGGTAAGGGGAATTTATGGAGAGAGAATGTAGTAAATGAGGGGAAACATGTTTGGGGGGAGTAGGAGTGGTAAAGTAAGGGAAAAGATGGGAAGTTAATTGAAAGTTGGGGCAGGGGAGTAGATAAATTATAGGAGGGTAAGTAATGGAAACTAAAAGGGGGATAAGAATTGGAAGTGAGGAGAGAGCTAGTAAGTTTTGCGGGTGAGTAGGGTAGGGAAATTCAGACAGTGGAGATAAAGTATTAGCGGAGAGGTTTGACCGACTTAATTTACGTCATAATAGGTTACGAAACCCTTTTTATTTTGAAAACGCAGGGTGGCCACTTTTACAAATTGTTGGTGCATATTTTGTTTGTTCAGGGGTTTCTCGGTTGGATGTGTCTTCAGTTCTTGAAATATTCTAACAACAATAGATTTGTACAGAAGAATTTTCAAAAGCTTACAGTGGATTTCAAGCTCTTAATGGGATTACAACCTATTCAGAAAAGAGGATCTCTTGAAGAGAAAGACCGTACAAATTCTATTACTAAAATAAATGTTTTTGTTCAAACTTCTGAAGGTAGAATTACAATCTTCTTTAAAATTCAACCGCTCTACTTTTAATTGAATTAAATCTCAACTTTAATCTTGTTTTTGAAATGATTTTCTCCAGTGTGATATGAAACTTTCGGGCAAAGGGATGGGTCCCTTTATGAGTTTTCTGAAACCGTGAGAGCGAATGGAACTTGGGAGATGCAAGGACATTATACTTTGACTTTTCATGAAATCGCGTCTCGTCTCAAGAGGGCAGTGACCAACTTCTATGGTCTGGAGACTCTAGACCTACATACCTATTGGCTGTGACGTATAGAAACTTCTAAATCGCGAACAGTGCCTCTAATAATTTCTTAAATGAAGTCATTTGCTTCCTTCACTCTTGATATTGACGATAAAATCTCCTAGGCGTGTCTTCTACAATTAATTTCGAACTGATTAACGAACTTGAAGAGCCTAGCTGACTAATGTCACAATTTACGGGTCCCTCCTTTAGACTTAACCAAACAGAAATTTCAAAATCTTAGGATCAATTCGCAACCATTAATTTACACAAGTCTCTTGAAACTTGTTTGGGAACATTAAATCTAGTGGAGAGGATTAACTACTCTTAATTGAGAGGAGAGGCATCAGTCAAGTTTCAGAGGAAATTGTATAAGCTCAATGAAAAAGAACCGAAATTTTCCAGCAAAAAATACAGGTTTTCATTGGAGTTTAGGACGAAAAGTAACATCGAAATTTATGTTTTCGATTTCTCTCAAAACAGGGGTTCCTTTTATGCAAATAGAGAAATAAATTCTTTTAAATGAAATGAATGCATTTGTATTCCATAGGAAATGCTTTAAAACTTGAAGTCGAAATGTATTGTATTTTCAAGTAAATAAATTTTCAACCAAAAAAGACTATTTTTCTACCAGAAAAGATGAATTTTGAACTTGTGTTTGGTTTTACATTTGACAAGACGAGAGTTTTATAAAGCAGTTTACTTTCAAACCCGAAAAATTGAACTTTTAAACGAAGAATGATGATTTTTTAACCAAATAGTTAAATTTTCATCTCTAAAAAAATTATTTCAGTCAAAAAAGTTGAATTTACAACCAAATAATTAATTTTTCAAGCATAGCTTATCCACTTTTCAAACAAAAAATATTAAACTTTTACCTCAAAAAGTTGTATTTTTAACAAATAAGTAAGGTATAAGCCAAATATACGAATTTTTTAGAAGACAGTTAATTTTTTAACCAAAAAGGAAGAAATTTCAACCAAAAACTTATCTACCAAAAAAGATGAATTTACAGTCCAGAGAGATGGATTTTCTATAAAAAAATGGAATGTTCAATAAAATAGTTAAGTTTTCAAAAAAGATGGTTTTAAAAAAATATTTTAATTTCAAAGTTATATAAATAAGTTTTCAACCTAAAATTAAAATTGAAAAAATGCCGATCAATTAGTTACATTGTCAACTAATCAATTGAATTTTCAAGCGAAAAGGATGATTTTTCAACAAAGTAGTTGCATTCTAAACTAAATAGTTTTATTTTGAACAAAATCATTGAATCTTGAGAGAAAAGGTTTAACTGGAATCTAAAAGGATATATTCTAAACAACAAAAAGATGAATTTTCCACGGAGAAGTTAAACTTTAAACAGAAAGTTAACGAAAAAAAGATCAATTTTCAATGAAAAATATAAAAGTTGATATTGCAAACAGTGGAATGAATCTTTAACTAATAAAATGAGTTTTTAAGATAGTTCGAAAAATGAATTTAAAAAAAATTTCAACAAAACAGTTAAATCATCAACCTATAAAATTAATTGTAGAGAAAGATGTTTAGCTTGCAACCAATTGATTGAATTTTCAACCAAAAAAGATAAGTTTTGATTAAAAATTAATATTTGTTAAATTTTCAGCTGAAAAAAAAATAATTTTCAACCAAAAACGATGAGTTTAAAATAAAATACTCAAATCTTAAACCATTAAATGTATTTTGCCAAAGTTATTAAAATATTACCAAGTAGTGGAATTTTTAACTAAAATTAAGAAGTTTCAATAAAAAAGTGAATTTTTAACTAAATGTTTTAAGTCGATAACAAATTGTCGAATTTTTAAGTTAGAAGGATAAATTTTCGACGAAAAAGACTGTTAGAAATCGAAAATATTAATCTATGAAAATAACATGAAAACATGAAAACATTGGGAAAAAATAATATTTTATAAAAAAGGGGAAAAGAGGGGTCATCTTTCGTAAAATTTATTGAAATTTATGATTTAATATTTATCATACCAAGCCCCCCTCGAAATTGGTATACTAGTTCATATAAACCCCTTTTCTTAAATTAATCTTACGTCTAAGTTAATATTGAAATAATATCAATGTTCTCAGTTAAAAGTATTCTTATACTAAAATTAACTAGCTTTAACTCATGAATCATTGTTCAATTAACGGTTATATAAAATTCCATTAATATTTTCTATCGAAAAATAGAAGGGGGCAGTTTAAGTGTCGCATAACATTTTGAGGGGGGGGGGGCACCAATGTTTCACGAACTACCGAAAAGTGGAAGGGTGATTCAAAAAACAATAAAAATAGCGTCACATAATATGTTGTCGCTTCCAAGCCAATCGATTTCACTTTCAGTACACTTTATTGGGGCCCTGATGCAACAGTAGCATATTTTTTAGGCATTTTGTTTTATGAGATTTCGAGAACCGTTTTTTTCAATTATCTAAATGAGGCAGAAATTATTTAAAATAGCATCACGTAATATTTAAACGCCCTCAAATCAATCGATTCCACATTTAGTACACTTCATGGGGGTCCCAAGGTAACAATATCATGCCTATTAGGCATGGTATTGTTGGCGATTTCTAAAACCATTTTTTTAAGCCAGCCACGCAGTCAGAAATCACTTAAGGCAGCGCGCCTAAAATGTTTGCGTTTCCCGGTTGAACGATTCCACATTCAGTACACTTTATGGGGGTCCCAATACAACAATATCATGCTTTTTAGGCATGTTATTGTATCAGATTTCTAAAACCGTTTTTTTGTAAACCACCTAGTTGAGTCAAAAATCACTATAAGTGGCATCACGTAATATGTGGACGTCCCCACATCGATAAATTCTAGATTTATTACCCTTTATGTGGGTCCTAATGCAACAATATCATGCCTTTTAGGCATAGTATTGTTTGCGAATTCTAAAAACCTTGTTTTCAATCACCCATGTAAGTCAGAAATTACTTAAGCCAGCATCCCGTAAAATGTTGACGTTCACAAATCGGTCGATTTCGCATTCAGTACTCTTTATGAGGGTCCAAATACAAAAATATTATGCCTTTTAGGCATTTTATTGTATGAGATTTCTAAAATTGTTTTCTCAACTAACCTGTCGAGACAAAAATCATTTAAAATGGCGTCACGTAGTATGTGCTCGCACCTCAATCGATCAATTCCACATTCACTGCACTTCTTAGCGTTTACAATGCAATAATATAATGCCTTTTAGGCATAGAATTGCTTGCGAACTCGAAAACATTTTTTTTAATCACCCATGTAAGTCAGAAATCACTTAAGCCAGCGGTTGATTCCAGATTCAGTACACTTCATCGGGGCCTAAACTAACAATGTTATGCCTTTTAGGCATGTTATTGTATGAGATTTCTAAACCCGTTATTTTCAAACCACCTGCGTGAGTCAAAAATTTAAAAAAATAGTGTCACGTAATATGTGGACGCCTCTAAATCGACTGATTCTATATTCAGTACACTTTATGAGGGGTCCTAAAGTAGGAAGATCATGCCTTTTAGACATGTTATGGTATGAAATTTTTTAAATCGTTTTTTTAACTGCACGGGTGAGGCAAAAGCAATTTAAAATAGCGTCACTTTATATACCATATCGTCGCTCCCGAATTGATCGATTCTACATTCAGTACAGTCATTTAGGGTCTAATGCATCGATACGATGCCTTTAGGCATGGTATTGTTTGAAACCAGCCTATTACGCAATGCATAATACACGCATAGAGAGAGGCTTTTAGAGGCTGTACCTAGCTCGTTATGCCATTGCTGCAGGGACAAACAACCCCTCCTTATTTTAAGTGGAACCAGACCTCGTTTGCTCTCTGCACTTTCTATTGTTTCTAGCCAAAGCTATTTTTGGTCTTCCACACCCTTCCCATATCCACAAGTGTAATAGGAGCGACTTCCCGCCAGCTTTGCGAATTAATATCGCCCAAAACATATTTCACCTCTAATAGCACCACTCAGCTTTTATTTGGAAACATAAACCCAAAAAACGCTTTTCCAGACCCTTTACTTAAAAATTTTAGTCCTGAGATATCGTATGCATTGTTGTGGAAAAACAAATTGGTTTCGACACTGAGTAAATCACTTTTATTGGCTGTTAGCAGTTTATTCGTCCATCAATAGAGACTATGATTGGTCTGTATCACCAATTTTGTGAAACAAAATGTTGAAATACACTATTGGTGGAATGGGAAGTATGAGAACTAAGGAAAACGAGAGGAAAGCATGTTGTGGAAATAGGAGAAATGAGGTGAAATTAAGATAGGGGATTTGGTGAGAATAAGAGTGAATAAGGGAAGAAGTAGAATAGAAAATGATGCGAAATAAGGGAAGAAGAATGAGAGGACGTAAAGGGAAAATAAGTGGAGCAGAATAAGGGAATGTGAGGAGAAATAAGGAAGTAATGGGAGGAGGTAAGAAAAAATTAGCAGTAAGTAGGGAAAACGAGTGGAACTGATGAGAGGGAAAGTAGGAGACATGATAGGAAATTATGCTGAATAAGATTAGGGGAATTATGGGAAGTGAGAGGAGAAGTATTAGAGGAAATATTGAGGGATATGTAAGTAGGGGAAATTATTAGAAATGATAGTGTGTAGGGAAAGGAAGGTCAAGGGCTGGGAAAGGGAATTAGGGTTAAGGAAGTGTTAGCTGGAGGAGCGAAGAGAGGTTAAAGTAGAGTAAGAGATTGTGGAATGGTAAATTCAGCGAAGGAAAAGAAGGGAAAGCAGGGCTAGGGGAAAGTAGGAGAAGGGAAGTGTGGGTATTAGAGGTATAAACGATTTAATCAAATGTCGTGATAGACTACTGGACCTTTCCTTGTAGGTGCGTGGAGCCTAGTTCGACTATTTTTTACAATATTATCGCAAAAATTGAAGTTAAAAAAGTTGGTAAATTAAAAAAAAAAGTGCAGATACTGACAAACATTTTTTTAAAAGCATTCATTATCATATTTCAATACATTTTAGTAATATTTATCAAAATATAATTGTATATATTTTATATAAATGTATTTGATAAATTTATATATTATATAATATATAACTAAAAATATAAGTTACAGAACCACCCTAGGGTCTCTCTGAAAGAAACTGCCATTTATGCAAATGACATCGGTTCCCGGTAGAACTGCGGTAAATCACAACTACAATCATAACCCCTTGTGTGTCTCAAGGACATGGAGCGACTCAAGGATGACAGCACTATATAATATAATATTGATATTTTTCTTTTAACTTGGGCTTATTAGACGCAAAATTTTATTTCTTTTCGAGCGATTATTTTTAAAAAATATTTCACCTATTATTTTTCTAAATTATGTTATGATAAAATTTGTTTCTAAACTTTTCAAAACATTAGTGATAAAAGCAAAAATTTTA
>NC_046666.1:36807173-36810060 GCF_010883055.1 Belonocnema kinseyi | reverse complement strand
AATCAAAATTTTCACCCAAAAACACATCTTCAAATAAATAGTTAAATTTGTAAGCAAATAAAAAGTAATTTTTTAAACCAGCTGAATTTCTAATCAAAGAAGATTAAATATTTTCAAAAGAATCAAAATTTCTACAATAAAGTGTAATTTTTCAACTGAAAAATATTAATTTTTAACAAGAAATAAAATTTTCTGCAAAATACATACATTTTCTATCACGGATATTAATATCATACCAAAAGAAAAATATAATAGTTGATATTTAAGTTTAGCTAATTTTCTTTTAATTCAGAAACAGTGAAATTCGTTCAATAGAAAACAAAAATTACCATTTTTCAAAAAAGTAGTTGAATCTTCAAACTAAAAGATGAATTTTCAATGAAAAAAATCAATTTTGTTGTAATGTAATGTTACCAAAACTTTTAGAAAAGTCTCTTGAAATTAATTTTTTTTTATTACTTTAAATATACCCTCAAATCTTAAGAAATATTTTTTATTGCCTTACAAATTTTTGAAGTCTTAAAAAACATCGAAATTGTATTTTCCAATCTTTAAAAATCTTCATTTTAATGTAAGATTTTTGAAATACTTGTAAAGTTTAAATTATTTCAATTTTTGTTCAAAAACTTCTAAATGTATCTTTAAATGATTGAAAATTATTCTAAACTGTTGAAACCATTTTGTAAATGTTTCTAAATGTTTTAAAATCTTCTTAAATATTTTTAAAAAATAAATTTTGCCAAACAAAAATTATTATAAATTTTACGGGAAATCTTTAAAAAAATGTCTACTTGCTTGAAACTTTTAAACAATTTTAATAAGCTTCTAAGTATATTATTCCAAATATTTTAAAGATAAGTTTTCATAATCTGTTAAAATCATTTTATATTTAAAATTATTTTTCGTATCTGTTGAAAGCTTCGGAAATATTTTGTAATGCTTTAAAATCTATTTAAATATTCTTTTAAACGGAATTCGTTAAATCAAAGAATAACTTTTAATATTTATTTTTTCAAATGTTTAATTATTTTCGAAATCTTTGAAAATTTCTAAATATTTTTCAAAATTAATTGAATTTTTTCCAACATTTTTTTAACTTGTAAAATTGGAAAATTTTGCCTTCTAAGCTACAGCATTTTTTTTCTGAAATTGTGAAAAATCATTTTAAATGTTTTAGAGTATTTTAAAATGCTGTCTTAAAATTAATTTATCCAAATAATATGTTGATTTATATTTTCCTTGTGATCTTAAAAAACAATTAAAAATTTTATTTTAAAATGTTTAAAATCTACATTTGTAAGAACAGACTTATTTTGTAATATTTCGTTTTTATATGTTACATTTATTATTAAATTATATAAATAAATAATATAAATAAACACACAATATAAATATTATAAACATAATTTTTTTCATTTCTGCAATTTAAAGTTTTCAAAAATAGGATTTTTCTCTGCTAATAAATGCCGACGGTATATATTTTTTATATTGTTTTGTTTATATAATTTTTGGTTAAAGAATGTATTTGACAAGTAGTATCATGATAATATTAAATCAAATTACTATTTTAGATTTTATAAAGCCCCTTTTTGTAAACTTGTTCGTTTTTAAATTGTAATAAAAGGGCCTATAAATTATCAGCTGTTTGTGAAATAGCGTGTTTTAAAGAAATGTGTCTCAAAATTCAAAATGCATTAATTCCATGAATTATCAAAATTTAAAAAATCATTTTTTAATCACAAACCTTAATTCCTCCACTCTAAAGCTTAAACAAATTTCACGGATATCGCTACACCCCCTGCCATTCTGATATTTAGAAAATGGATTGACCCATTTTGAAAGTTAAAGATATTTTTTACTTGATTCGAAGCAATTTGCTTTTGAATATTGAAAATATAATGACATTTTATGTCATTTTGAAACCATGTATTGTTCAAAATAGATTAAAGATTTTGATACGTATAGGTAGTTAGAGAGCTATATAAATTTAATTAACAGTCATTAGTTAACTAATTCGTAACATTTCAGTCCTAGAAATTGGATTTACATAAATCAGAAATTTTCCGTTAAGCTTAATAGATCTGCATCCGAGTGAAAATAATTGTAATTGGATTCTGTGAAACTTTCCCAAATGCAAAATGATGAGGATATACAAACCTTGATTAATTAAGTTGTAAACAGTTTTGTTATGGGGCAATTTGATGGATTTGTGGTTAAAAATTTTTTTAACACAAACCAAAAATATTATATAACTATATTTATTTGCTAAAAGTTTTTAAACACTTAAATTAGATCTAAAATTGATTCTGAAATTTGATAATTTTCCTAAAATTCAAGAGAAAATTAAGAAATATTTTTTAAGATTTCGGATGTGTTGAAAAATAATTAATACAATTTTAAAGATCGTTTTGTTAATTTACAGAATTTTACAAAATACTGGAAAAACTATAGTAATTTAAAACAATATTTAGGACTTCAAGAAGCTTTGGAGATATTAAAAAATATTTTATACATTTTTGGAAGCTATTTCAAGTTTTTAAATATTGCGAATCTTTTTAGAACTTCTTAAGTTCTTAAATATGTTTTTAAATGATTCGAATTTTTCATTAAATTCTCAAAAATGCAAAAATTGCCTTAAAAAATTCGAGATTATTTACAGAGAGTTTCGAAAATATTTAAAAATATTTACAAATATTCAATTAAAATAACCTTTACAAAATAAAAAATAATTTTTTAAACTCCTAGTAATCTTAGATTTCATTCTGTAGAAACCTTTCAAAATTTTTAAAAAGCTTCTATTTTGAAGTTTTTTAAACACTCCCGTTTTTTGTTGTTGAAATTTTGTTTTATTTATCAAATTGAAAAATCATTTTTTCAAAATCTTCAT
>NC_046666.1:36793745-36807073 GCF_010883055.1 Belonocnema kinseyi | reverse complement strand
GAATTTTCTTTACAATCTGAGAAAAATTATGTTTATATAACCTTAATAACAATTAAGCAATACAAATGTTTACATTTATTTTGCATTACAAATAATATCTTTCAGTTTATAAATAATAGGATTACTTATCAAAACTTTTTAACTTTCACACATCCCTGTGCATTTTTTGTTTAATAAAAGAATAAAAAAAAAAAATTAACGTTTGTTCGCTATTTCCATTTTTGTCAAACTTTTAACCAATAACAATTTCCTAATCGCTTGCTCATCTCAATTTTGAATTTAATTTTTAATATATAAAATAATATACATATATATATATATATAAGGACGCTTTTGATCAAAAATTGATTCAAAAATTTTGTTAATATTTTATTAACCTTCTTCATAAATTTTGTTTTTGAGTTAAATTGAAAAGACCTATAATTAAAATTTAATCAGCGGTTTCGAAGGTATGGCTTTTTAAAAAAATTGGGTTTTTAAAATAGTCAAATTTAAAAAAATAAATATCCTGTAACTCCCTTACATTTAAAAATTGCGGAAAACTCCTAACACTAACATTTGACGTTTCATAAAAATCACTAGAGCCTCTTACGACTTTGATATTCAGGAAATGAATTTACCCAAATTCTTTTTCCCGAATTTTCCAAAATTTTTAAATTTCTTTTTAGAAAGGAATCATTTAATTAGCGAAACATTGTGTGGGCCAGAGATCCAAAAATTTCTTATTCCCGAGAACTTTCATCTTTCGTACGTGAGAGATTTAACTCTGACGAAAACTTTTGTCCGAAATGGAGCCGTTGCTATTTTTTCGAAGTTTTTCCCGAATCGTAAAACTAATTCCTAATTTTCTCGTAAAACCCAGGGGTATTAGCCATGAGCCACTGTTTCTTTCATCCAGCGATTTGTCAGCGACCCACTTCTCGAAACAGGAAGCAAACTCGGCGAGAAATGAACATCTGTGCCCATAAATAATGTTCAAATTGCGAAGCTTAATTTGCCAACTGATCCTAATTTGAGACCAAAATAAATAAATGAATATGGAAAATATAAATTTGACAAAAATTTCTTAAATGCTTCAAAAAATGAAAATTAGAAATTATATTTTACAAGTAAAGCCTCTCAGTAGAGATATCCACTAGGGTGGTCCACAAATGTATTGGTCAATTTTTGTAAGCTTTATGCATATCCTCCGGAAATCGATCCATGAAGCTTAACACGTATATATATTTTTTAAATATTGTTTTCTATAATTATCTTCTCTTAGATAATTTCTAGAAAGTTTATGTTGAATAATTACATGATTTTGATAAATTTCTTCTAATGTTTAATAAATTTCTATTTGTTTAAGCAATTTTTCTTCGATAAATCAGTTTATAAAATAACTTTTGAAGAATAATATAAAATAAAACACATTCAATTATTTTTCTGACTGTATAGCGTATAAAAAGAATACACTAACCATTTTTTAATTTTTTTAAACAGACTGAATTTCTTTACACAATGATTTTCTCAGAAAAAATGTAAAAAATCGTATTTTTTGAATTAAACATAATATTGAAGGCTTTTGAGGAGAAGTAAATTTTGCTAAAAGCAATATGTCATTGTTCATACAATTTTTCATTGTTTTTTTTTCAATTTCCTTTTTACTGAATATGGATGCATTGCGAATATAAATATTTTAAACAATGATATGATGTTTTTGAAATAATTTACTATTCTAAATCATTTAACATAATGTTTAATTCAGCTAATATGATTTGAAAAACGATTGAAAAAAAAACATAATTTTTTGAAATAATAAAATTTGTTTAAACAATAAATAATTATTAATATAATCTTTCTATAGACTATACGGTCTTAAAATAAAAATTTGTTAAATACTAGATTAAATGTCTCAAAATTATGTTATTATTAAACAAAAAGTATAATAGGATACTAAAATTTAAGAAAAAAGTTGACATCTCGGGCTAAGGAAATTTTAGAAGCTTTAAAGTGATCAGAAAAATATTTTAAAAGTTCATTAAAAATTATTTACATTAAAAAATATAATACTATTAAAAAAATGGTTCTGGTGTATGTTTATTTATTGCTTGTTAATATCAATTTAAAATTTAAAAGAAAAATGCAAATGTCTCGCATTACTCTAAGAGAAGATTGTTATGAACAATAATCAACTGCTTAAATATTTATGTTTATTAACTTTAATTAATTAAATTTCACGGACTCAAAAGTGGACAAAAAGTTTAAAATTTCAGAAAAATCCGCAGCTCTCTAGTATTAACTTAGGAGAAGATAGTTATAAGAAATAATAATTTGTTTAGACAATTGTTTATGTTAAATTTAATTCACTATTGATTTGTTTTATCTTAAAAGTTGATAATAAGTTGAAAAGTCCGGAAAGCCCCTTTACTTTCTAACTATGCTAAGAGAAAATTGCTATAAACAATAATAAATTATGTAAATAATTTATATAAACATTTAATTATTACCAAAAAGTAGAATTTTATGTATTCTAAATGTTTTGCATTAAAAGAAAACTACAAAAATCGTAATTATTGCCAACAAATTTGAAAGTCCTGTTTTTCACGAATGGGTTTTTTATACCCTATATGACAGACTTACGGGGATGATATTTAAAATATAATATTTTATTCATATTTTATGGCTCATTGTGGAGAGAAGTTATTTTTCCTTCAGGGAAATGTGTTTAAAACTCTATGGGAAATGCGGAACGTCTAAATATCATTAAAAAAATTAATTTATTTTTGGTGGATTTAAAGCCAACAATTTTGACCACCCTTTTTCACACAATTTACCCTATTTTCGTGGTCAGCCCTTATTAAAAAATTTTCTTTAAAATTCGAACTGAATTAATAGAACCCAATAATAAAATTCAAATTTTTTTCTTCAAACTTAATTTGATTTCATTGAAATATCTACTATTATATTTTTGGGCCAGAAATCATCTATTTAGGTTAAAAGCTCTACTATTTGGTTTAAAGTTTAACTATTTAAAAAAAATTATTATTGTTTATTTCAATTTAATTTTCTAAATAAAAATGTTACGAATCTATTTTTGTTACAAAAATTAATGTTTTTTAATTCAAAAATCAATTATTAAATTTTTCATTGAGAATTCATTCTTTTTGGTTGACAATGTAACTAATTGCTCGAAAATTGAACTACTATGTTTAAAATTAATTTTCTTGGTTAAAGATTGAACCTCTTTTGTTCAAAAGTAATATTTTTTTAAAATTCAATTTTCGAGCTCAAAGGTGAACTATTCTATTGAATAAAATATATATATAAAATATATATATTTTTCTTGTTTTAAATATATTTCTTCAAATGAAAATTTATCTACCCTATTTTTAAATGGAAAATTTTTGGTTTTAGTTGAAAATTGAACTATTTTATTCAAAATAGATGCATTTTCTTTTGTATCAGCCTTTCTTTAATATTATTCTTTTAGTTTCTATTAAAACCATTAAGCTTAAAAATCAACAGTACGGTTAAAACAACGTCTTTTGGGTTGCAAATTCTATTATTTTCGTAGAAGATTTAACTAGTTGGTATAAAATTAACTTTTTGATTTAAAATTCAATTATTCGTCCTAAAATTTGTACTATTTTCTCGAAAAATTCACCTTCTTGTTTGACAATTCAATAATTTAGTTGAAACTTTTGATTTCTTTTCACTGAAAAATCTCTCCTGGTTGAAATTTCAATATCCTTCTGAACAATTTTTCTTTTTGGTTTGAAAGTTCAACTCCTATTTGCATTTAACTTTTTTAATTCAAAATATAAATCTTTTGGTTTTAAAATATCAACTATTAAATTTTTCTCTGAGAATTTATTTATTTGGACAAATTTGACTAATTTTGATTAAAAATAACAAGCTTTTTTTTAAATATCATCTATTATATTTTTTGTTGAGAATTAATTATTTTTCATTGAAAATTCAACAACTTGGTTGAAAGTTGATCAAACAGTCAGCAATTTTTTGAAAATTCGTCTTTTTGGATCAAAAATTCTTCCGTTGGTATTTTAAATTCAACTGTCTGCAAAAAAATTCATCTGGTCGGCTTGATAATTTGTTTTTATTCAACTGTTTGGTTAAAAAATCATCTTTCTTAGTTGACAATGATGTGAATTACAATTCATAATAAGAATTAGAATTAAAACAGATATATTTTATAAAAATACTATTTTGTTATTCAACATTTTATTTCAAATTGTGTCGTTTTCCATCAATTTATTTTTTTTATTTTCAATGTTATTTTTTTTATTTTTGCGTCTTATGTCGTTTTTTCTTCTTCAAAAATTAAATTTTTTACGATTAGAAGAAAATATACTTCTTGAAAAAATGATTGATAACAAATTTGTAGACTCTTTTTGGGCAAAAAACTTTTTTCAATTAATTTTTTTTCGTACCTTTTGTCTTAAAAAAAAAACATTTTTCATTTTTGACATTATTTTTTTCAAATTAGGAAAAAAGTACACGTTCCATAAAAATGTGAATAATAAGAAATGTACAGATCTTTTTTCTCTATAAAACTTTAATTTGTTAATTTTTTTGTTCATACCTTACATCGCTTTTTCAAAAAAATAATATTTTTTATTTTTAATGTTATTTTCCACGATTAAAACGAAAACTGCGCATCCTATAAAAAAAGCTGATTTAAAAATATGTAGCTCTTTTTTAGTTAAAAACTTTTTCTAATTGTTTTTTTCGTAGCTTGTGTTGTTTGTCTAAGAATTCAATTTTTTATTTTTAATGTTATCTTTCACGACTAAAATAGAAACTACGAGATTTTTTTATGTTTTTACACTTATCTAATATCTTCATTGATGAGAATGTAACTAGAATTTTGTTGAAAACTAGAGAAGGATCTTGTAACTTTTTATTCTCAATTTTCGAGACAAAGTTGTCTTAAACTGTGAGAAATAATTTAAAAATTTATTTTGGGTTCAAATTGTTGCTTTAAGAATGTATGTGAAATACAAATTTACATATCAGGATGTTCGAGAATAACATTACCACGATCGACTCGGCGAATAAGAAAAGTAATTTCCTTCAAGGGAAGCAAATAGTCGAGGACAGCTCTTCGCTTCGGAATTTCAAATAAAGAAGGAAAACGTGAATCACTGACAGATTCAAAACCTCAAGCTAGATAATAAAGATGTAAGTGTGCCAAAATTGATTATCCTTCCAGATTTTTTATTATTCTTTAATAATAAAATAACTTTCTTTAAAAATTTATTTTCACACGTACCTTTTTTAATCATTTCTGCAATAAAATCTTATCGCATTTTTAATAAAAGTCTTAATATAAATTCCTTGCTTTAATAAAAGCTCTTGAGAAAGTCAATTCAAATCCTGATTTAATTCCATTTTTTAAAATATATTATACTTTCAATATCACTTTTAATTATCAGATATTTAAATCGTTAAATTAAATCCTACACCAAAAAAGATCAAACTTTTTCTAAAAGAGATAAATTATCAAATCTGAAAAATAAATTTCAAACAAGAGCTGAATTTACAATCACGAAAGATTTTTAGTCATCAGGAAATTTGTTTAAAATAAAAAATGTTAATTTTTCAAGCAAAAATAAAGAGTTTTGCAAAATAGGTAAATTTCGATTCCAAGAAATAAATTATCAAACAGGAAGACAAACTTGCAACCAGAATCATTAATTTTCGACTAGAAAAGACGATTCCAGATAAAACATAAATTGTTAACCAAATAGTTGAATTTATAGCCAAGAAGATTACTTTTCTAACAAAAGAATATGTAACAAAAATAGATTTTTTAGTAAACAGATGAATCCTCAACCAAAATAGATTAATTCTTAACCAAATAATTGCAATTTTAATTTAAAAATATGAAATTTCCACCAAAAGAGATTCATTCTAAAATCCAAAAGATAAGTATTCGACACGAACTAAATTTTTGATTAAGAAAGATTTTTAGTCATCAAAGAAAAAGTTTCTATTCAAAATTTTCAATTTTCAAGCTAAAACGAGGAGCTTCATATAAATTGTGGAATTTTTAATCAAGTAATTAACTTATCAAGAAAGGTGATAAATTTTCAACCAAGAAGATTAAGTTTCTAATAAAATAGACGAAGTCTCAACAAAATTATCAATTTTTTAACCAAATAATTGAATTTTCAACCAAGAAGATTAATTTTTTGCTAAAAAGAAAGAATTTTTAACGAATTGCATATATTTCTAACTTAACAGTTGAATTTTCAAACTTAACCTCATTTAGTTTACAAAAATGAATGCTTGGTTTTAAAATATTCTACAAAACAGTTAAATTTATTAATAAATAGCTGAATTTTGAGAGATATTGTTGAATTTTTAAACCAAAAAAGTTAATGTTCTGAAAAGCATTAGAAGTTTTAGTAAAAAAGTTTATTTTCAACCAAACAGAAGAATTCATGACCAAATATTTAAATTTCATAACATATTGTTGAATTTCCAAGTCAAAACGTCATAAAAAAAAGTTAATTTCCAACCAAGTGGTTAAATTTTAAACCGAATATTACCAAATTTATTTTAAAAATTAATTTTTAATCCAAAGAACCATTTTTATAAGAGCAGGTCAATTTCAAATCCAAGAAATTAATTTGAAACTAGAATTATGAATCATTAAAGCAAAAATAACGAATTTTAAAGAAAATAGTTCAACTTAGATCAAATGAAATGAATTTTCATCAAAAAATATAATAGTTGATATTTTAACTACAAAAAAAATCATATACATTTTTAATCAGAAGCAGTTAAATTAAAAATCAATCCGACATTTTCATGAAATAGAAGAATCCTGAACTAAATCTGATTAATTTTCAAACAAACAGTTTCATTTCTAATAAAAAAAGTTCAATTTTCTGCCAAAAAAGTTGAATCGCCAAAAAACACGTTCTTTTTCAAACCGAATAGTTTAATTTTCAATCAAGAGGATAATTTTATACCAAAATCGTCAAATTTTCAATAAAATACATGATTTTTCAACCAAGTTGTTGAATTTTTAATTAAGAAGTATATATTTCTGTCAGAAAGGTAAAATTGTACACAAAATAAATGAATTTTTAACCAAATAATAGTCCTTTAAAACTATAACAGATATATTTTAAACCAAAAATTGTATACTTAAATTTCCACTAAAAAAAAATGTTCATGCTTAAAAAATTATTCTTCTATAAAAAATTTGAAGTTTTACCAAATAGTAGAAATTTTTAACTTATTGTTGAGTTTTCCACCAAAAAGACAAATTTTTAGCAACAAAAAATGAATTTTTAAGACAAGAGTCCATTTGTGTAACAAATCATATCATAAAAAATCAGTTAAATTTACAAACGAATTTTTGTTTTTTTTACCAAACTGTTGAATTTTCAAGAATAAAATACAAATTTTCTCGTAGACAGTTAAATTTTAAACTCGAACCTGAAATTTTAGAATTTTTAACTAAAAAGGATAAATTTATAACAAGAATGGAATAATTAAATTTGCAGTTGAAAAAATTATTCTTAACCGAGAAAAAAATGCTTTATCAACAAAATAGTTACATTTTTCTTCACATAAGTGAATTTTTAACTAATAAAATATATCTTTAACTAGGAAAATAAATTTTCAACAACTTTGTTTAACTTTTAATACAAATTTTTATTTTTTACCAAAATGTTGGATTTTTAAGCTCAAATGAAAGTAAACATAATTAATTGTTTAAAAATGTTATTATTATTATTATTGTTAATAATATTCAATTTAAATTATGCTCGATAGCTGCTGTTTATTCTGAAAATTTCCACTATTTTTCTAATTTTCGCATACAGTGAATTAATAATGCAATTTATAAAAAAATGATTTAAACCCCACTTCTTACTTAGTAAAGTAATAAATAATGCAACCTAAAAAACATAGTTGTTTGAACAATTTATTACTGTTTGTTATTATCTTCTCTCAAATAATTGCTTGAAAGTCGCAGCTTCTTAGAGCGAGGTAATAATTAATGTAATTTAATAAAAATAATTGTTTAAATAGATTATTATTATTTTTAATTATCTTCATTTATATAAATGTTAGATAGGTCGGATTTTTTATACAATTTTTACATTCCCTCCTAATTTTTACTTAGTGAGATAACAATTAATGTAATTTGACAAACATAATTGTTTAAGCAATTTATTTTCGTTTATAACTTTATTCTATTAAAGTGCTAGAAAGTTGCGGCTTTTTTTTCAAATTTTCAGCTTTTCTCTACCTTTTTAGTTAGGAACAAATAATAAGTGCTAATTTTAACAAAAAGACTCAGTTCATTATTACCTCACTAAGTTAAAAGTGGACAAAAAGTTAAAAATGGAAGAAAAATTCACTACTACCTGCCATTATTATAGATTAAAATAGTTATGAATAATAAGATTTTTTAAAACAATTATTGTAGATAAATTTACTTGATTATTTAATCACTGAATATTAAAAATAGACAAAAAGTATAAAATTTCAGATTAAAACTGCAAATATTAGTATTATTAGAGAAGAAGGTAAACGATGATAATGTGTTTAAAGGAATTATTTTTGCTAAATTTAATTAATTTTTTGCTGAGTCGAAGTTAAAAGTAGACAAATAGTTAAAAATTCAAGAAAAAACTGTAATTTCTAGCATTATTTAAAGCGAAAATTCTTAACGACAATGATAAATTTTATGTTTGCTAACATTAATTACCCATTACCTTTAAATGAAAATGGGGAAAAAGTTAATTTTTGTTTTTTTTTTATCGCGACTTTCTATCTTTATTTTAAGAGAAAATTGGTGAGGAAAATAATATAAATTAAAAAAAAAAATTATGTCAACATATGATTATCAGTAAAAAGTAGTACATATTTTAAATTTTAGAAAAAATTTTAATGTAAAAACCGAGAAAAATCAAAATCAGCGCCAAAAACTCGCGAAACATGTTTTTTCACTCATAGGATTTTTTGGAAATATTTCGAAATTAATCACTCATTTGTTTTCTAAATCTTACTGTAAAAAAAAGTATAATCTTAACTCGATTCACCTTATATTAACGTTCTGACTAAAATGTACAAAAATGTATTTTTTTTAAATGGCAAATTCGTATTAAATTTCAAGGGGGTTGCGTTCCCTCGAAAAATGATTTTTAAAAAATGAATTTATTTTTAATGTGGATTCGAAAAAACTTCTGGGTGACATGCGACACAATTAAAAAAAGATGCAAAGCATTTTTTGAACACCCTACTCTACATTATCCTTTGAAGCTTTTTCATTCTGATTCAAGTAAAAGAGAATGCTAAAGAGAATTCCACTTTAATTCGTGAAATGAAAAATGCAAATGTTAGGGACAAGATACGCTTAGAGAGGAAGTGTCGATTCGACGGCACAACTTATTCACCGGTGAAGAGATATACTTCTGGCACTTCATCCCATTTTTTCCTCTCTAGACTCGCTCTCATGGAAATGACACCCAAGTTTCGACCCAGATTCTGAGTATTCCAAGTTGACCTGCATATTGTGATGCTTCTGGTTTCAACTCTACCCTTTATCCCTCATTATGCCACTCAGTAAAATTAAGTGTTGCTCAGAGTGATACGTAAGCTAATAAATAATAAATAATAATGGTGAAAATAAATAATAAAGCTGACTGAATCCATTTAAAATAAGGCAAGGCACTACCCTTGAAATTGCAGAATCTCTCAGGGAGGCCATATGTTGTCTTTTAAAGAAAATTAGGTGGTACTTATTTTTCCGATTTGCACACAGATTTTTTTCTAAAAAGATATGCGTATTTGAACTTTAATAGCGTTAATCGTCTACATTCAAAATCCGCCTATGAAAAGGTTTTAATTAATAAAATGACAGCGGTTTACCTGACAAAATTAAAGAAATTTAAACCCCACCTTTAAACTTTTTGTCACACTTTATTTTAAACTTTTACTTTGAGAATTAAAATTTCTTGTAAGTTTGATTCTTGCTAAATCTATTTTGCAGTGAGAATAATTCTTTTTTGTTACACACGATTTTACTACTTTTTCTTGAAAACAATGATGGATACGAAAAAATTTAAAAATAAAAGTTTGCACGCCTAAAAAAGTTCTATATAAAACTTATCTTGTTCTTTTGTGATATTTTTTATAGTTTCTGAAAAAATTTAAAGACTACATTTTTAGGGAAAATCAAATTATCCCGGCCTCCAAAATGATTTAGCTCACATGATGCTAATAAGATGCCTTTCTTTTACTATTAGAAACTTTAGAAAGATTTACTCTTTACTCACTTCATTTTTGTTTCTGCACTCTAATCCTATTTTTATTTTTTTCCATCTCCTCGTCCACATTTACCTCTCCCATTTTGATATTTCTGACCTTCTCTCTAAACTGTTCTTTTCCTTTCCTTGACCAATCCCCTTTTCCTACACTTTTTACATTTGCTCCCCTTTTATTCATATTGCTATTGCTTTTTTGTCCCTCCAATGTCACCATTTAGGGAAAGTAATCCGAATTAATATAATCACCTACCTCTAGTTTCTTAACCTTATCTCTTACCTCATTATCCATTATCACATATTTAATTACCGTTCCCCTTTCACCTCCTGAGCGTGTATATTCTTCTTTCTCATCTCTTCCTTATTTCTATTTAAGATATATTATCCCAACTCCTCCAAGCTCTTCAACAACTTTGTTCCCTCCCCATTTAGTACCTGATATTTGGATTTTCTTCCTTCCTCTTCTCCACATTCCCTTCCTCCTCTGACACCTGCTCGAGCATTAAAATCTCCACCTATTATCAGCCTAATATCTTCTTTATTTTCTGCAATCATTTCTTTCACTTACTCTGCTTTCTCCTGCATATCACCGTTCACATAAACCGCCACTAAATTCCACTTCTCTCCTCTCATCATTTCCTCTTCTACTATCAATCCTTCTTTTTGTTCTTTCCTGTCTTTCTTATCTTTCCCATCACTTTTCCTCCCATTGCTCTGCCCTTTTTATTCTTCCTCTTTGCATTTTGCACTTGCCATTTGCAACCTCTTAGTAAGCTTCCCCTTACTCTTTCCCATCCCTTTTCATCTAGCTACGTCTCCATCATTATGACTACACCCCATTGTGTCAAATTTCTCATAAACTCCCTACCCTTTCTCTCGAATCCTACTATATTTCAGTAACAAATCTT
The DNA here is from genome assembly GCF_010883055.1 of Belonocnema kinseyi. Lineage (NCBI taxonomy): Eukaryota > Metazoa > Arthropoda > Insecta > Hymenoptera > Cynipidae > Belonocnema > Belonocnema kinseyi. The sequence continues at coordinate 36,795,873 of NC_046666.1, read as the reverse complement.
CCATTCCTCCCTACTTTCGTTTCTCATCTTTTTTCCTTCTTACTATTTCTTATTTTCCTATCTCTCGTTCCTTCCTTTCCTAGTTTCCCTGCGCCTCATTTCTTACTATCTGTTTCCTTTCTTCATCCTAATCCCACCATACTCCGTCTATCTGTATTCTCCAATACTTAAGCCATGTTCTCTTTCCCTTTTTTTTCCTCTTCCGATAGTGTTCTTAATTTATACTGCATCTTCCTTTCTTCCCATGTCAAATCATCCTCTAATCTCTCTGAGCTTTCATATAATAACCTCTTATTTGTCATCACCTCCCTCTCATGTTCTTATTTCTTTAGTTTCACTAGTACCATCATCTCCCCTCTTTGCTCTACCCTTCCTACATTTCGCATTTCCTCTATCTCTACCTTAGCATCTATCCTTTTTAGCACTTTGTCCACCCCTTCCTCTAGCTCCTTCACCTCTAATTCCGGTTCGAGCTTTCAAGTTTCTTGATTCTACCTTGCATCTCCTCTACCGGTTTATTATTATCTTCTTCCTGCTTCTCTAGTTTTTGTCCGAGGACTGCATCCTAGTTTCTAAATTTTCCCTGATTTCTTTCCATTTTTTCCTTTCTTTCTTAAGTTGCGCCATTTCCCGCCTAATATTCTTCTTTAATTCCTCTTCCCTTTTCTCCTGCTTTTCTTCATAAATCCCCATTGACTCTATCATCACTTTGCGAATTTCCTGTAATTTTTCCTCTTTCATCGGAACTTCACTTTCATCTCCGCTTCCGTCAGACTTCTTAGTATTATCACTCTTCCCTACCAAACTCTGCTTTTCCGGCGGCAATCTGATTATTTTTTTATATTTCACGCTCGCACCGATATCTTTCTTCTCTTTACTCCTTTCCATCTCCCCTCTCTTCTTTCGGATAAAAGCCTCAATTGAACCTACGCCTTCCTTTCCTTGATCTCCTCTTTGGGCGTACTGAATATCCGCTAGCCATGAATCAAATTCGAACTCCCGCCTACCATTCTTTCCTGCCTCTATCTACCGTCGCGGTCTGGTACCTGTCTCGCCTTTCAGCGTCGCTACCCAACCCTGCTACTATCAACCCGATAAACACAGTCCTCCCACCATGCACAAATCTCCAAACAACCCAACCTCATTTTGGACACAAATCTGTCTCAATTCTCCAAAATATCTAACTCCCCTTTTCAATCTTACAATCTCACAATCCCTCAATTAATCTCTGACATCCACGCCCTTCTAGAGACTTTCACAATCCTCTCACCTCAAATTTCACCACAATATCAGAAAAACTCAGCATTAACAATTCCCACCACTTTACACTTTCAGGCCGGAAACGGAAGAAAACGGTAATGGGGAAGAATATAGGAAAAAAAGAAAGAGTATACTGAGTTGTGTTATCAAAAGAAAGAGAAAGAGAATAAAAGGTTTGAGGAAGAGGCGGAGAAGGCTAGGGCGGAAGAATAGGTATGGAAGGTAGTAAATAGAGAAAGAAAACGAAGAAAAAGAGTAAACCAAGTTATTCAAATGGTAGAATGGAAGAAATATTTTTTGAATTTGCTAGGATGAGTAGAGATAAAAATTATAAAGGGCGGAAAATATGGTAGAGAAAAAGATGAGGAAGAGGACATATCAAGGGAAGATATAGTTAAGATTTCAGGAATAAAAAAGGATGGAAAGGCATCTCGTATAGATGAGATTCCAAATAAAGTATAGAAATATGGAGGGGAGGAACTAGGGGAATGGACATGGATAATGTGTAATAGAGTATGGAGAGGAGAGAAGCGGCCAGAGTTATGAAAAGAAGGAGTAGTTATGCCAATAGTGAAGAAAGGCAAATGAGAGGATGTTAAAGATTATAGGGGGTGACGCTAACGCCAACACTTTCTAAAGTATATGTAACTATTTTGTCGGAGAGATTGAAGATAGAAATTGAAGAAAAAAAATCGAGTAGCTGAATCAGAAAGGGTTTAGAAAGTGAATGGGGGTAATTGGCAACATATATGTTCTGAACTACCTAGTACAGTCTGTCAAGTTAAAGCGTGGGTGGCTTTACTCGCAGTCGGTAAGGTGTATCGACATGATTTTGGTTTCAAAATATTAAGAAGAGCTCCCTCTTTCA
>NC_046666.1:36781628-36793645 GCF_010883055.1 Belonocnema kinseyi | reverse complement strand
CGGCGGTGATTGGACAAAATACTAACAGAAAAGCATTTTGCTCGACACCTTGACAAATGTAATTCCATGTAGAAACATGCGTTTAAATAAAATATTTTATCATAAAAGTTACCCACGCTTTAACTTGACAGACTGTAAATAAGAGACTTAAAAGGGAAAAAGGGGCAATGATAGCAATGTTCGTAGACCTAAAGGCGACGTTTGACTTACTAGACCGAGGCAAAATAGAAAAAGTTATGGTAAAAAAGGGGATAAGAGAGGGATCAATCAAGGGAGCTTCAGAAATTTTTAGAGAGACAAAAAGTAGGGTAAAGGTAGGAGATGAAGTAGGAGATAGTTTCTGGTTAGTGAGAGGAGTGAGACAAGGAGGTCCACTGAGCCCACTTTTATTTAATTTATTAATATCAGACTTGGACGAAGAAATGAGGAGAAAAGGTTGGGAAGGATTTAGGATAGGGAAGGAAAAGATATAGACACTGGCACTGGCATAATGTGGTTTAGAAAATGGGGTGGGGGAGGGTAAGAAAGAATGGGCAGGGAGATGGAAGGAAATAAAGTTAGAAGAAGTAAAGCAGTATAAATATTTGCAATATATCCTAAAAACGAATGGAGATCATGCAGCTCATATAAGAGAAAGGATAAAAAAAGTAGCAGGGGTAATGAAACAGATATAGGGAATAGAAAAAAGAAGGTTAAAAAAATTAGAGAAGGAGTATGTGGTTATTTGATACGCTGGTATGGCTGGTATTAGGTTGTGGAGCAGAGATATGGGGGTGGAAAGAAAGGAAAGATATGAAGAGTTTACAAGAAAGATATATAAGCTGGACACTAAGGGCACACTGGAGGACGCCAGGATATATGGTAAGAGAAGAAGCGCGAAGGGATAAGTTAAGCATTACAGCGGGAAAGAGGGCATGGAAATTTGAGACGAAGCTGACGGAGGGAATGGGAGGGGAGTTGGCGAGAAAGTGTTTCATGGACGTATAAAAGAGGAGAGGGACGGCGATCGAATTAATGAGATGGGAAGAAGAAAGGAGGGATTTCTTTAATAATAGAGAAATAGAAGACGGGACTAGAGTAAACTATGAAGAATTGGAAAAGGGAGAAGGAAATCCAATTATTGGAAAGTTGGGAGATCATTGAGGAATCAAAATACAATAAATGGTATAAGATGATAAAAAAGGAAGGCGTGCTAAAGTATTTGGAAAAGGGGTGGGGAGAGAGGAAGTGGACCAGAATAGCAAGATTTAGATTGGGAAATGAGGTAAGGGAGGGAATGTACTGTGAAAAAGAAGAAAACAGAAAGTGCATAATATGTGAATGGGAGGAGCAAACATGGGAGCATGTATGGGAAGGATTTAGAAGAGGAATGGAAGACAAAGGAAGCTGGCAAGAAAATGTGGTTAAGATTCTAGGGGAGGAGGTATTAGGAGAAGAATGGATGAAGGATTCGGAGGGTGCTACAGGAGCGAATGAGAGAGAATGAAAGAATGCATGTGATAAAAGGCAAATGGAGGTATAAAAAAGTGAAAGAAAAGGAAACGGAAGTTGCTAAGATTAGAAGCGTATAGAGAATAGAGATAAGGAACTAGATATAAGACTGTATGTAAACAATTGTAAATAATTCTGTGTATAGAAAGGGTAAAATTGTAAAAAAATATATATAAGCGGAAAGGTTGTAAGGAATGCAATTCATGTAAACCCTTAGGAGACACATTATGAATAAAGAAGAACTTAACAAAAATATTTAGAAAAATAAAAAGGTAGGGTTTTTAAGAAAATATTTTTTATTATTTTTTTCAAATTTCGAAAGCATTAACAAAGTACAATTTTGGGAAAACCTCACCTTTTTAAATTTTATAAATATTTTTAAAAAAGTTTTTACTGGGAAAAGAAAGGTAGCATAGCAGCAACATGCGGACTTAACCATTTTTGAGGCCGGAAGAATTTTTCTACCCTAAAAATGTAGTTTTTGTATTTTTTCACGTGAACTGTGAAAAATATCGCAAAAGAACAAGAGACATTTTTCGAAGAACTTTTTTAGACGTGCAAACTTGTATCTTAAAATTTTTTCGTATCTATCACTGCTTCGAAAAAAGCAGAAGATTCGTTTGTAATAAGAAAGAATTCTAGCTTAAAAAGTTATTTCGCAAGCATAAAACTTACAAGTGATCTTCATTATTAAAAAACAAGTTCAACAAAAAAGTTACAAAAAATGTAAAGGTGGGTTTTTTGAGAAAATCGATTTGTAATTTTTTCAGAAAAACCGCTACAATTTTCTCAATTTAAAACATTTTTTTAAATTTTCAGGAAGATTTTACAAGAAGACTATGTATTTTTTTAAACAAACCACAACATTCAAATACGCATAACTTTTTAGAAAAAATTCTGTTTGCAAATCAGAAAAATATGTATCCCTAATTGCCTCTAAAAAAACAAAATATTTCGCCCTCGACAGATTCTGCGATTTCAAGTGTAGAGCCCTGTTTGATTTGAAATGGATTCGGTCAGCTATAAATTTCGAATAAATATTACCGTAGTATCTTTATATAAATCAAGAATCAAAGTCAGAAGATACAATTTCACTCTTATTTCTTTTTTTATTTCCTATTTGAATCAAATGATTGATTATTTTTCGAAAACTTGAATTTATTAAAAGCCAAACAAACTATTAATAAAAGATTCGAATTTTCAACAAAACAATATAACCAGAATCAACCAAAAAAGATAAGTTGTAAACAAAATCTAGTTTAATTTTCAATAAAATTGATGAAGTTTGAAATCAAATAATGAATCTTTAAGTAGAAAAGGTCAATTTGTAGTAAAATAATGTAACAGTCAACACGCCTATTAAGACTTTTATTTCATTCTTCGCTAAATCTTAAGAGAAAAAAAATATATCTTTTTGCCTCTCTTGTTTTTATTTTATATTTATCTTACATTTACTTTTTAAAAAGTTGAAAAAGGGATTTATCTTATTGAAATTTCCTTCACAGTATTCAGTCGGTATTTATTTTCCTGAGTTCATTTTATTCTTTTTTTGTATTTCTTGGTAAAGACTTTTATTTTTAGATTTTTTAACTTTTGTAGATTTTAAAGATTTCTTTTTTATTCTCTTTTTCAAAAAGAATTTCATTTTTTTTCATATCTTTTCAGATGAGAAATCGTAAAAATAATTTTTCTAAAGCTGGGAAAGTACTTAATCTTACGGAAAATTACTTCAAAATAGTCTATATTCACTATCCTAATTTTATTTTATCATATGATTTTATTCGTTGGCAAAGATTTTGTAATTTAGATTCTTAAGTTTCGAACTTCTCAAATAATTTAGAATTTTTTAAACAATAATTTACTTTAGTCTTTAAATACGAATTTATTTTTCTTTCATATATTTTCAGATAAATCTAGAACTTTTTGTATTCCTTGGCAAAGATTTTGTATTTTAAATTCTTTAACTTTTAAGCTTCTTGAATAATTAAAAAATTTTTTAACTTATTTTTAAGATATCTTTGTTCATTCTGTTAAATTCATATATATATATATATATATATATCTTTTCAGATGAATATTGAAATTAATTCTCCGGAAATTAATTTTTTTTCTTTTTAAACGTGTTTTACAAACAATTTTATCCATTCCCATTATTTAATCGATTTTGTTGACAATATTAGGATAGATTACTTACATTAAAATAGTTTTTTACAGAGTTTTAAAAGTTCAGTTACTTTTATTCAGAAATGGTCGATTTAAATATGGCTCAAATTTCAACTCTGTAGCATGCCCGTAAATACTAATTCCCACACTAAAATTAAAAAATGTATAATAATAAAATTTTGTGAAAGAATAATGTTTATGAATATTATTTCTATTAGGTTAAGGAATCTAAATATTATGAAAACAGATCAATACTTTAGTTATTAATGTGCCAAATGAATGAAGTCAAATGAAGCGTGAAAAAAATGTTGACCATTCTTTAGGAGTTTTAAGTCCTCAAAATATTTTTGTAATAATTTCATAATTTGATCTTTCACTCAGTCACGCTCGGTTGATGCGGAAATTAAGTTAAAAAATTTTTATTACATAAATTTATTTCGAATCCGTTTTTATTGACAAAAAACACAGATTTATATCATTTTCGTTTTGAAATTTATCTGCACTAAAAATGTGATGTTTTATCTCAAAAGTTGTTATCTTTCTCCTACTTTGGATTTGTACTAATGGAAAGAAAATAATTCACTCGGTTTTTTACAATTCCTTTTAAAAAAATGTATTGCCCAAATTTGTCAACTTTCTGGTAGCGACCCTTACAGACTTAAAATAATCCTAGAATTTCCCTCGATAAAAAAAATAATTAGGTAATATTTCCATTTGACAAAATGTTTAAGGAAGATCTGTGCCGCATTAATACATAAAACTTCCCGAAAAAATGATTGAAAATTTTATAATAACACAAATCGAATTGAAAAACGGAAGCAGGGTGGCATTTTGTAACGAGAAAAATGTTTTATTCAAGATTTTATGGACTTGCATGTAGAGTGAAAAGTGTGAAAGGATTGGAAGGTCAGGAAATAGAATAGATAAAGGAAAAGTGTATGGATGATCCTTCGATAGCCAGAAGAGTATGCAAAGCAGAAATGCAAATTCAAATTGAAAATGTCCGGGGTCGAGTTTATAGGATGGAGCCACTATTGTCCCATGACTTTACGGTCCAGGACATCATCCCAGAATCCAGTTTACACCTGATTGAAAAGAATTTTCACGCTGTTTTGAAAAATATGGACCAACTTTTCGACCCACGAATTCTTCCAGCTTTTTAATCCGTTTTTGATAAAGTTAATACAAAGATTCAATAAAAAAAAAATATGAAATTAAATAAGAAACTTGTACCTATCAAGATTATGGATAGATAATTCTCCAGTACTTTATAGTCCACGGCATCATCCCAGAATTCAGTTTACCCTTGATTTAAAAAAATTTAAGTTTATTTGGACAAATGTTGGTTGGTAAAATAAACATGAAAAATAAATAAATATTGAGTTAAATTTTTAAAAGTTATCCTATCAAGCTTGGGAGTCACTATTGTTCTAGTACTTTACGGCACATGACATCATCCAAGAAATTAGTTTACTCTTGATTGAAAAGAATGTTCAGGTTGTTTTTCCAAGTATTGACCAATTTTAGGAACTACTGTCTTTCCAAACTATTTTCTTTCATTTAAAAAATAAATGCAATATAAATATGAAATTGAATATGAAACTATTATCTATCAAGATTAGGTGTCACTATTTTTTCAGTTCATCACGGTCTTTGATATCAACCGCAAATTCCCATTATTAAATAAAAAATATGAAGAAATTAATTAATAATCTAGTAACTATAAATATTAAGGATAAATATTGTTCCAGGACTTCATGGTATAGAGGCTATGAACCCAGAATGTCCATTAGGTAATACAAAATTCAAAGAAATTACGTGAAAAACTAGTAATTTTCAAGTTAAAGGGTAACTATTGTTCCTGAACTTTATTGTACAGGACATCATCCAAGAAGTCAGTTGACTCTTGATTGAAAATAAATTTTAGGTTGTTCAGACAAATATTGGTTTACAAAATAAATATAATTTGTAAATCAATATAAATTAAATAATGAACTAGTAGCTATCAGAATTCGGAGTCACTATTATTCTTGTACTGTACGGCTTAGGACATCATCCCAGAATTTAGTTTACACTTGGTTGAAAATAATGTTTAGGTTGTTTTCACAAATATTGACCAATTTTATGACCTGCAGTCTTTCTACATTGGTTTTTTCAATTTTTGAAATGAATATAAGGACTAAAAAAATAAAAAATGAATATTAAATTCAGTAAGCAACGAGTATCTATCAAGATTCGGCTTCAATAGTGTTCAAGACCTTATGGTCCAGAAAATCATCCGCAAATAATAACTATGAAGAAATTAATTAAGAAACTAGTAAATATCAAGATTAAGAGTCACTATTGTTCCTGGACTTTATGGTCCAGGCTATCATTGTAGAATTTACATTAAGAAATACAAAAATTTATAAACTGAAATGAGAATTAGTAACTTTCAAATTTAAGGGTCAATATTGTTCCAGGGGTCATCCAAGAAGTCAGTTTACTCTTGATTGAAAAGAATTTTTAGGGTTTTCGGACAAAAATTTGATGATAAAATTAATTAAAAGAGTAAATAAATATAAAATCAAATAAAAAACTAGTAGCTATCAGAATTTGGACTCAATATTATTCTAGTACTTTACGGTCAGACTTTACTCAACGGTACAGAAATCAGTCTAATCTTGATTGCAAAGAATTTTTAGGCTGTTTTTAAAAGTATTGGTAAATTTCAAAGCATACAGTCTCGCGACACTGTTTTCCCTTATTTTAAAAAAATTATCCAAGAAGTCAAAGTACTATTGATTCAAAAGAATTTTTATGTTTTTTTCTCAATATTAGTTAATAAAATTTATAAAAAAAAGTCAATATATAAAATATAAATGTTAAGTTGAATAAGAAACTGGTAGCTGGGTCAAAATCACATTTAATCGATAGTACTAATTTCAATCAATTTATTCAGTTTTCGATTTGTTTTTATATCAAAATGACTCTCCTAGAATATTTTTACAAAAAAATTTTTTTAACGAATTAACAATCAAAGCTCTTGACCACTTTTTTCAAAAATGGATTACTCGCAAACGGTTCAAAGGAATTCAATAATTGGAATATGCACATTTTTGTTACGAAGTATGCTTAAAGCCAAAAAATGATTCGCTGGTAACAAAATTTTATTGTTTAAATAATCGTTTGTGTTAACACAATGAAAATTAATTAAACTTCTCCTCCTGTGAACGAATTCTTCCATGTTCTAATAGATTCTACAATTTCTTTCGAAAATTTTCGTGAAAAAAATGTGGTTCAACTTTCTATCGAGTGCAGTTAATTTTTCAATCAAAAAGATAAATTTTCAACCAAGAAAATAAATTTTCTACAAAAAAAGATCATTCTTAAAACAAAATAGATCCATTATCAACTAAAAAAATCGAGTTCCAACCAAAAGTTAATTGGTTAAGATTTCAGTTAAAAATAATAATTTAAGAAAATAATAATATTATCAAAATAGTTCACTTTTCCACAAAATAGATGAATTTTTAACAAAAAAAATAAAACTACATTAAAAAATGATTTTTTTAAAACAATGTGGATTAACTTTTAGCCGATAAATAGGGTAATAATTGGAAACTACACTATTTTTAATAAAATTATGGCATGCATCATATGCAGTACAATATGAGACGAATCTTCAACTAAAATGATAAATGTTCATAAAAAAATGAATTTTTAATCAAGTGATTTAACTTTCTACAAGGAATAGTCAATTTTTGATCAAAAAGATAAACTTTCAACCAAGAAGATTAATTTTCTATTAAAAAGATGAATTTTCAACAAAATAGATCCATTATTACCTAAAAAAAATCGATTTTCAACCAAAAGTTGAATTATTACGCCTTCAGTTAAAAAGATTAATTAAAAAAAATAACAATATTATCAAAATAGTTCACTTTTCCAAAAAATGGATGAATTCTCAATTAAAAGAATGAAGCATCATTAAAAAAATTTTTTTAAATAAAGTCCCGAATAAAAATGCTTCGACTTGAGTTCGACTTGAATTGCCCCCAATCAAGACATACTGAAGTCGAAAAGGTTGATTTGAGCATGTCTCAGTTTTGAGATGCAGTCAGATTTCAATTTATGGCTTTGAGACAAGTTTCTATGTCTTGAAGACATAAATTTATCTCTTGAGTCCAATTTTTATGACTCCAACACGAGCGGTTTATAACTTCGAGTGTATACCTGCCCTAAAAAATGGGTCATTCTGTCATAAAAGCTAATCTTTGTTAATGATTAAACAATCTTGTATAATTTTATACAATATGTATATATTCAATCAACTTATTCACGAATTTTCACTTGTATTATACTTGTTTGATGGTGATACCAAAAATGTTGTTTGTTTTTATGTTTTTCTAACTGTTTTGGATATCCTTCTAGAAAGTTACAATGTTTATTGTTTTGAAGAAAATTTGTAAGGCTTATAATAGTTTGGAACCACATATTCTGAATGTTTTAATTAAAAATAACTAATTTATTCATTAAAAATTTTTTATTCATTAATTTTAATCTCATTTGTGAGCCGAAAAAGGTGCGTATTAAGGCAGGTTTACTTGAGACAAGTAAACACCGTTTTACCTGTCGTGACCATAAACGTAAGACGAAGACCTATGTCTCGACTCAGTTTTGAGACGCAGCCAGACATCGATGTCTTGGAGACGAACTCAAGTTATAACCAAGTCGAACTGAAATCGAAGCATTTTTAGTCGGGGTGGTTTAATTTTTAATTAAGCATAGCTCAATTTTTAACCAAAAATATTGTTTTTTAAAAGAGTAGTTAAGTATTCAATCAAATTGTTCAATTTTCAATCAAAATATGTGGATTTCCACAAAAAAATTTGAATAGTCAAATTATCATTCACAAGATTAGTTTTTCATAAAAAAAATCATTTTCAACCAAAAAATTAATTTTTTCAATAAAAAGATGAATTTTCAACTGAACTAATTAAGCTTCAAAACGAAAACGGAATTTTTAATGAAATAGTTTAATAATCAACAAAGTATAGTAAAATTTTCAACCAAGAAGATAAATTTTCTACCAAAAAAGTATTTTTTTAACCAGTCAGTTCAAACATTCAACTTTTTTCTGTAGAAGATTAATCTTCTTTGTTGAAAATTTTACTATACTTTGTTGAAGCTTAAACTATCGCGTCCGAACGTGTTTCTATTAGAGCTGGAGGTCAAAGCGCGGTCACACAAAAATCAATAAGTTTTGAACTACTACAAAATACAAACTTTTTTTCACGAAAATTTTCGGAAGAGATTGTAGATTTTATTGGCACGTGAAAGAATTCTTTCACAGACGGAGAAGTTTAGTTAATTTTCAATTGTTTAAAATAAACGATTATTTAAACAATAAGAAAATGTTTTTCAATACCGAACAATTTTTCAGCGTGAAGTATACTTCGTAAAAAATTTTTCATATCTCAGTTATTGAATTTCGATGAACCGTTCACGAGTAATCCATTTTAAAAAAATGATCAAGAACTTTAATTGTTAATAACTTTAAAAAAAATTTATTTGCAAAAATATTTTAGGAGAGATAAAAATAAATCAAGTAATAAACTAATACCTATCAAGATTGAGGGTTGCTATTTTTCCAGGACTTTATGGTACAGGATATCATTTCAGAATTCAGTTTACTCTTCATTGGAAAGGATTTTCAGTTTTTTTTACAAATATCAGTTACTAAAAGGAATATAAAAGTTAAATAATTTGAAACAAGTATTAAATTTAATAAGAAAATAGTACCTATCAAGATTAGGGCTCACTATTGTCCTAGGACTTTACGTTCCAGGTCATCATCCCAGAATTTAGTTTATGCTTGTTTGAAAATAATTGTTAAGTTATTTTGACAAATATTTATCAATTTTACAACCCATTTGTGGTCTGCAAAATTGCTAAACATTCGTCTTCTTTGATTGGTAGAATATAAAAGTTATATGAATAAGAATAGGTATAAAATTAAAAAAGAAACAAGTGCTTATCCAGATTCACCATAATTAATTGCGTCCGAGTACTAACATAAGAAAAATAATAAGACAATTGTAAATGCCCACACGAGAACAAAAATCCACCATAAAAAACTAAAAGTGTAAAAACACTTTTTATTTTTACTATAAATCCAATCTTTAACATTATGTTAGGTAAGTTATACTTATTTTTTGCCAGATTATTAGCGAAAATATTTTACAATAACTAATCTATTAGTCTGAATAGTATTAATTGAAAATTTTCGAAATCCGTTAAACCAAAGATTAAAAAATAATCCTCCAACTACGATTATTACTAAAGAAAAATGAATAAAATTCCACTTATATTAATATAATAGAAAATTTATAAATAGAAGTATTTTTTAATAAAAGGAAATCTTCAGTAACTCAGTTTAATAAAAAATTTTTGTTGGTTGGTAATAAAAAATTGAAATTCCAGGGCGATAAAAATAAATCAAATTTTCTAGGCTCATTATTATTTTATTTTTTTATAGAAAAATAAAATGATTTATAAAACTAATTTCTCTATACGTAGTGTTTTTGGTGAGACCTCAAGCACAGCGTCTCAAAAATAAAAGAATTTTATTGTTTTCTTTTTATTGTGAAGCATGTCTCAATGGTTTCTTTTATGAAGCAACAAAAAGTGTTCCTGTGATCCAGAGTAATATTTAATGGCATTTCTTATCTGCAACAATAATAAAAAAGGTAATTATAGCATAAACTGGATTTTATTTTTTCGTGTATTGAGGTAGTTTGTGTCATCGTAAAAGTCCTTTCAACCCAATTAGACACGAAAAAAATCGGATCTCAGTCTTTCATTGTGGCTACACTGAAATATTATGAACCGCTATAAAATAAAGTTTTTCTTCTAAGAAAAAAATTTAATAAATTTTCTAAATCAGAATGCTTACACTATTGATTATTTAGCAATACCAGTTTTCTCTCGGGACTTTTTATATTTTTACGGATAATTTAGAATGGTTCAAAAGATTATAATAATTTTTAAAGGGTTTAAGGAATTTCAAAACAAAATTCAAGATTTCAAATTTTTCTGATTTGAAAGTGGGAATTTTGGAGAGGATTTATAATTCTGAGTAGGAACATTAGATAATTTCGATCATGAGACTTACAATTCTGATTTGGAACAGAGAATTTTTCAAAAAATTACAATTTTGAATTTGAATAGGGATTACTTATCAACACTTAACTGGCACCGGGGTTCAAAAAAACTCCAGATATTCTTCAAGTTTCCGTATCTATTTATTCACCCTTTTTCAATAATTTTTCTCGCCATTAATCAATAACATTTTCAAATCGAAATATTTATAACTTTTAGTATATTGTGTAATTTTTTTGAGATATGCTAGTTAAGGTTTAAATTTCCTTCTATATCAGTATTGAAATTATTTCCTGAAATTCCCATTTGTAATACCTCTACTTTACCACTCTCCCCTCTCGTTGATTCTAGCTAAGGGTAGTTTGCCTACGACGCCTACACAAGGCCCTCGGGGCCTCAGTAGTCCTTGCGCCCTGTCTACGGACAGGTAATTCTGTATCTTTCGGTCAATAAACAAAAGTATTCTTATATCAAGTATAAAAGAAGTGTAATTCACTAGACCGTCACATAATTTTGGCGATCCTAGCCACGATCCCTTTGATCGATACGACGTTCTTCGGGAATAAAAAAAGAATTTGTGAAGTTAAGATAGTTAAGTGCAGTTAAGTGAATTGTGGCAACATAGTCCCATATGTATGAAAACCTACGAGGTTTCAAAGATAGCGCAAGTGTACTACCAGGGCATATAAGGATTATCAGTAAACGATTAATCTTTAGCCAACAGAGATCACGCTAATAGTGCAAATCAAGTTATGCTACTAGTGACTCTTAAGAAAGGCGCGACGTCAGTCTTCAAAGGGAATACCACGGGAGGCTAAGAATTTCCCGATTTTCCGGCTAGCTGTCTGCCTACGGAGCTGCAGCATCCCGCCTGATCCTGCCAACATCAGTAGACTACCATCGATTCTCAACTGCGCCAGCGACACTCAAACTCCTGTTGCGTAAGTTTAGTAAAAATTGTAATAATTCAAAAATAGTGAGAAGTAATACGCGGCTTCTTTCTTTAAAAAAACGCCTACGTTTACTAGGCAGTCTGATAAGTACCTGAAAATTCTAAGAGATGGCATTAGTATTCACTAATGTGAACCATTTTCGTCGAGCTTGATCCTTGAAATGACGCTTGTCAAAACTTCAGCCATTTATGTTTACGCATTTACAAGTTACAGCACTGAGAAGCGACTAACCACCGAGTTTTTTTTAATATGGAAAAATCTGAGTTT
>NC_046666.1:36756244-36781528 GCF_010883055.1 Belonocnema kinseyi | reverse complement strand
CTACACCAGAAAATGTCGAAAAAATCCATGATATGATGTTGAATGATCCCAAAGTGAAATTGAGAGAGGTAGCTAATGCTGTAGGCATATCATTAGAACGTGAGGGCAATATCGTGCATGCAGTTTTAGGCATGAAGAAGCTCTGCGCGCGATGGGTGCCGCGTTTGCTCACAGTGGACCAAAAACGAATTCGTGTGACAACTTCCCAGCAGAATTTGGCATTATTTTCGCGTAAGCCGACCGAGTTTTTGCGCCGATTCATAACCATGGATGAAACCTGGATCCACTACTACACTCCTGAGTCAACGCAACAGGCAAAACAGTGGGTTCCACCGGGCCAAAGTGCTCCAAAGCGTCCAAAAACGCAACAATGGGTCGGAAAGGTTATGGCCACCGTATTTTGGGATGCACATGGCATAATATTCTCGGACTATCTTGAAAAAGGTAAAACCATAACCGGAGCATACTATTCATCATTATTGGAACGATTGAAAATCGAAATCGCCGAAAAACGACCGCATTTGAAGCAGAAAAAACCGCTTTATCATCACGACAATGCGCCTGTTCATTCATGCTTAGTTGCACAAGCAAAATTGCATGAAATCGGCTTCGAATTGGTTCACCGGTAAGCGTTTTTACTCATATGAAGAGCTCATAGCTGAAACTGAGGCGTATTTTGGAGACCTTCCGATCGAGTACTTTTCGGACGGTATAAAGAAGTTAGAAAATCGTTGGACTCGCTATCTCGACCTAAAAGGAGAGTATGTTGAAAAATAAAACCGACTTTGGCCAAAAAAACGTCTCCGTGTTTCATTTTTCAGGGACTTATCAGACTGCCTAGTAGTTTATAAAATTAATAAGCATTGTGCAAATTGCGTCGCGATCCGAACTATTAAAATTGTGCGATAAAAATACTACCTCACACTGGCGTTCGCAGCGTATAAACAAAATTTAATACAATACCCGACAGTAGAATAGGAAACAAGTTAAGAATCTTTAGGTAACCTAAATCCCGATACTAACCCTTTCCTCACGGCTCGAGAAATGTCTAAAGAAGATTTATCGTGCGGTTCGCAAGAAGCATCCACAATGATGGATGACCCCATAAAATTTATTATAGAAAAATTAAGTGGTATGGAAACCTTTCAAAAAAAGATAGAAGATGCGCTACGAATTTTAAACGCTGAAAATTCTCAGCGCGTAAGAGAAATTGAATATCTCGCGAAGCAGGGAAATATGCTCTTAACGGAAGATGAGAGTTCGGGAAAGGAGAAAAATATACCTCATGCGAAAATCGTGTTTTACCAGAACCTGAAAATTCGTCTATTCCTCCGCAAGGAAATAAGCAACTAAAAGATCCCCCTTGCCAAAATATCGATGTTCGAAAAGTAGAAAATTCGTCTCTTCCTCCACTAGTAAATAATAGAACGGATCAGGCTGAAAATTACGGGCAAAACGTACCAGTAATAACCCAGCATCCCCAGGAAAGCGTGCGAATATATTATTTTCAAGGCCGAGAGTCTAGAAGTAGCTCTACATCCACGACTTCGCGAAGAAATTTCACGTCTTCTCAAGCTAATCGGTTACAGACAACGTCCATTTCTGTGACAACGTATATTCCCGCGAAGGACATCATCAGAACCGTCGAAGAATTGAGAGGACGTGATGATGTGGGTGTCGAGGACTTTATCAAGTCAGTTAAGCGTGTGAAATCGAGATGTTCGCAGCCGGATTTACTATTGGATTTTATAATAACCGAAAAAATTAAGGACCAAGCAAAACGCGCAATTCGCTTCAGTTCAATAGATGATTATGATCAGTTGTTCTCCGCCTTAAGGCAAAATGTAGGTATAATCAGTTCAGTTGAGTTAAATCGGTTAAAACTCGAATCCGTCAAGCAAACAGGGATTGAGACCATTCAAAATTATAATATGCGGTTCCGGCAGCCATATAATGAACTAATTTATGCGGTCCAGAAGGAACAATCAAATCCAACTTCGCGACGCTTAGCAATTCAAATAGAGGAAAAATCGGCTATTAAAAAATATATCATGAATATGAAGGATGAAATTGGCGCACAAGTTCGTCCTCTCCAACCGAGTACTTTGAACGAAGCACAGCAGGAACTTCGCGACGCTTAGCAATTTAAATAGAGGAAAAATCGGCTATTAAAAAATATATCATGAATATGAACGATGAAATCGGCGCACAAGTTCGTCCTCTTCGACCGAGTACTTTGAACGAAGCACAGCAGGAAGCCTTAGAGTCTGAGGTTTGGTATAGGGAAAAGCATCACAATAGATACTCAAATGTTAGACCACCCGGTAACAAACCCCTGACAAAACGGGCCTTTGCTCAATCTAGGACAGCATTCCAACATGCATCATCCGCCTCAAAGTACCCAAATATTAACAACCCTCCAAATCATTCCCTGCCTTTACAGCAAAGACTTTAGATGTTTTGTAAAATCTGCAAAAGACCGGGACATAACGAATCCCAATGCTACAGTAGAGACCGAAATTTTCCGATAGGACACTCGAACTCCCGCCCGCCGAATCGTGTCCACAATTTACAGGTGGAAGAAGAACATCCAGAAAATGTTCTAGGCCATCACGAAGATCAACTATCAACAGAGATAGAGTCTCCGCAATACCAGGAAGATTATTCTCAATTAGAGCAAACCTACATGGAACAAACAAAACAGGAAGACTTTTAGTGGACAGTGGATCCTCACTCAACCTAATCAAGGATGAGCTTGTTCAATTAAATCATCCGCGTGAAAAATTTGTCAAAGTATTCTCTATGGGAAACGACCAACACCGAACAAACGAAATAATAAAATTTACATTCCAGGGAAAAGAGCATGTGTTTGTTATTGTACCAAATGATTTCCCACTAACAGAAGATGGAATTATCGGAGTTCCATTCATGTACAGTTATAAATTTAGCCTTTCAAATACTCATTTAGAATTAGACAACGTTAAACACGAATTACACGACGATGGGATATTTGTACCAGAAAACTCGATTAAAGTAATTAACTTTCAAGTAGAAAAGAAACAGGGGCACATGCTAATTACAGATCATCCGCATATTCCGGACTCAATTTATAGAATCCAAAACCATGAATTACGAATTCCAATTTCTAATCATACAGGCCAAATGATGATACTTTCAACCACGGAAATTCAACCCAAGTACATAAGTGTTCAGCCCGAACGCGAAGATAGAATACATTTTATTACAACAATGGAATTAGCCAAGAGATTAGAACTTCTCCGAGCAAACACAAGACTTTCGCATATTGAAAAAAAAATAACCAAGAAGGAATGAACAAAATTATCCAAAGTTATCATGATATTTTCACCTTAGAAGGTGATCCTCTCCCATGTCATTGATTTCAGAAAACTAAACGAACGAACTGATCTAGATGCATACCCGCTACCAATAATCGATGATATACTTGACCACTTAGGAAATGCGAAGTTTTTTTCAGCATTTGATTTACGCTCCGGATTGCATCAAATACCTATGGATCCAGAATCAAAAAAATATACAGGCTTTAGTACACAAGAAGGTCATTTCGAATTTGAGAGAATGCCGCTCGGTCTAAAGAATTCGCCGGCAACCTTCCAGAGGATGATGGACACATCTCTCAGAGGTTTAGTAGGAAATATTTGCTTTGTTTATCTTGACGACATCGTAGTATTCGGCTCAAGCCTCAAAGAGCACAATGAGAACATCGTCATACTCTTCGAAAGACTGCAACAAACAGGATTGAAGTTGCAGCCTGATAAATGTGAGTATCTCAGACCAGAGTTAGAATATTTAGGTCACGTAATCACCGCAGAAGGGGTAAAACCAAATCCCAAGAAAATTCAAGCGGTAAGGGACTTCAAAACAACAACAAATTCAAAACAGGTGAAATCGTTCCTAGGACTTGCCGGGTATTATCGAAAATTTATTAAGAACTTGTCCACTAGGGTCAAGCCACTAATTGACCTTACAAAGGAAAATAATCTTTTTTATTGGACATCAGGTTGCGAGACAGCCTTAGAAGATCTAAAGAACTGCTTATGCTCATCGCCAGTATTAAGATACCCTGATTACAAAGAACAATTTGTTTTAACAACAGATGCTTCAAATGTAGGTCTCGGAGCCATCCTTTCTCAAGATGGTCATCCCTGCTGTTATATTTCTAGGATACTCAATAAACCCGAAATGAATTACGACACAACAGAAAAGGAACTGCTTGTTATAGTCTGGGCAGTCAAGCGTTTGTGGCAATACCTGTTAGGAAGAAAGTTCATAATCCAAACAGATCATCAGGCCCTGAAATGGCTCTTCAATATTAAAGATCCAGCGTCTCAGCTACTCAGATGGAGACTTCGCCTTGAGGGATACCAGTATGCAGTCGAATATATAAAAGGAAAAGAAAATACAGCCGCCGATGCATTATCGCGTATGTATCCAACACGTGAAGGAGACGTTGAAGAAGGGCATACAATAGAATTACCGGACATCGACAGCGAACACGAACCTTCTGAAACGGACGGCGAAAATGTTGAAATCGGGACCATGAAGCTTAGATTCATGGAACCTAAGGACGAAAAAGAAGTAGCTGACGAATATCGGGCATGGAAAAGAAATCGACTCCCTAGCAAAGTTAAGACAAAATCTGTCGCTAGCGGCAAAAACTAGATAAAAGTGAGTAAACAAAATCTGTTTTCCCTTTTACGAATCCAACTCCCCGATTATCAAGAAGTAGACTGGATTAAACTACTGTATAAGAAGATCAAGGACTTCACTAATCGCAAAAACTGGAAAATCTTCAAGTTCCACATGGAAGGCCCTTTAATAATAAACACTGAAAAAGTGCGGTTGCATGACATGCTCAACTTTCTTCTTCATAAAAAATTCCCGGAATATGCATTCTTTGTATGCGATCGACCAAACAAAGAATTAACGGAAGAAGACAAACAAAACCTTTTGTCTGAAGCACATGCAAATATCGGATCAGGTCACTTTGGAGAAAATAAAACCATAAAGCGATTTAGAGAAATTATCTCTTGGGATAATGTGGAGAATGAAGTCATCGATTTCATTAAGAAATGTGACATCTGTCAGAGAGAGAAGTTAACACGTATCAGGCCAAAAATCTAAGCAGCGATTTCCGACGTGCCCGTGGCACCTAACGATAAAATCGCAATGGACATTTTTGGACCATTGCCTATAACACAATCTGGAAGCGAGTACATACACTCTATCTAAGATGTTTTACCAAAGTATCTGATTCTAATACCGCTCAAAGAAACCAGCAGTGAGTCAATTATAACACAACTGATGGATCATTATATATACATATTTTCTGCTCCGAAAAAAATTCTGACTGATCAAGGAGCCTGAAATATTATGAACCGCTATAAAATAGACTTTTTCTACTAAGAAAAAAATGTAATAAATTTTCTTAATCAGAACGCTTACAATATTGACTATTTAGAAATACCAGTTTTCTCTCGGGACTTTTTATATTTTTATGTATAATTTAGAACAGTTCAGAAGATTTAAACAATTTTTGAAGGGTTCAAGGAATTTCAAAACAAAATTCAAGATTTCAAATTTTTCTGATTTGAAAGTGGGAATTTTGGAGAGGATTTATAATTCTGAGTAGGAACATTAGATAATTTCGATCACGAGACTTACAATTCTGATTTGGAACAGAGAATTTTTCAAAAAATTACAATTTTGAATTTGAATAGGGGTTACTTTTCAACACTTAACTGGCACCGGGGTTCAAAAGACTCCAGATATTCTTCAAGTTTTCGTATCTATTTATTCACCATTTTTCAATATTTTTTCTCGCAATTAATAAATAACATTTTCAAATCGAAATATTTATAACTTTTAGTATATTGTGTAATTTTTTTGAGATATGCTAGTTAAGGTTTAAATTTCCTTCTCTATCAGTATTGAAATTATTTCCTGAAATTCCCATTATATGTAAAAGATTTAAAAGAAATTCTGATTTTCAACAAGAAATTTTCAAAATCTCAAGAATTTTTACTTGAAACAGGAATTTTGTTGTAAATTTTATTTTAATAAATCAGGATTAAAAAGTTATTGGTGTAATTCTTTAGAGGTACTTATTTTATATTTATTTTATTTATACTGTACTTTATTTATATAATTTTCTAGTTAGCAAATTTAAAAAATAATAAAATTTTCAAACCTTTTATATTATTACTGAATTAACAAATACCTAAATAATGAAATTATCGACAGAAAAATGCCGCATGACGAAATTCCTGAATTTAGGCAATAAAAAAATGTCTTTTAAATATTATTAAAAAGAAAGGAATACTTCTATTGACGAGAACGTTGTTTTTTTGTAAACTTCAAAAGAATTTCTAGGGCGAAAATATTTAATTATTGTATTTTTAATTTATTAATAACATTTGTTTGAAAACTTTTTTTAATTGTTTAGATTTGGGAATTTTCTTGTGTCCAGAATTTACAGTGTCGGACATTTTATAATTCGGCAATTTCCTGTTGGTCCTTAATATAAAATCTCTTAAAGTTATTGTCGATTTCGATTGTCACACTACTCGATTTGCATTGCTATATATGTGAGACACGAGGTTTCAGTGGGTTAGAAGGCGATGGAAACTATTGAAAAAATTGTCACGATTACTCGTTCTTTGATAGCTACACGCGTGCGAAAGGGACACTCGTGAGTCAGCGTGAGTTGTAATTGAACGTTACACGTGTTTTCTTGATGTTAATGATCCCAACGTGAGCGTCTGTACTTGATTTTTAAATACGTACGCGAACTAGAGCCAATGAGCGCAGCACAGTTCAAGCATGCGCAATTATTTTTGGATCTCTGTTGGAAATAATAATCGAATCGAAATTCAAGGTCGATAATACGAATCAACGCTGCTGCTTTACCACCACCTTGCCACCCATACCGCCGCAATACAGGGCCTCTGCTCTGTTATTTATGATCGAATTCTTATTTCAATTTAAGCCTCTCTGCTTGTTATTCATGATCGTATTTTTATTTCAATTTCGGAAAGGATATGTTTAAGCCTTTAAAGTATTTAAACGAGCTATCTAGACCATTAAATATATGTGCCTGAGTGTATATTTTTAATTACAAGTTAATGTTTAAGCTATTATTTGTTATTAATCTAAACTTTAACATTAAGTAATATTCCTATGAAACATGGAATTTGTTATAAGTTTCGTTATCAAAGTCCACTGCTGGTGTAAAATGCGATAACAACTTTTTCAGATTTTGAGGTTATGAATTAGTTTTAGAATACAAGAGCAAACTGCTGGTCGTAGAATTAGATCATTTTTGCCACTTTAATGTAAATCATCCGTATACCTAGAAAAATCTATCAAATATTATATTTTCTATTTTATTTTATTTTTTTATTTTATATTCAATGAAAATAGTAACTAAAACATTAACTTATAACTAAAAATACACTAATGTTACACTAACTTTACGCAATATCCGCAAAGTACCATTAAACTCCTTGCACTTCACCACAAAACAGCTGCATAAAATATATAGGCTTCCAATGTTTTATATGCTTTTAAATTAGATATGGTTTAAGAAATGTGGGATTGAATGAATTATGTTCAGGTTTATGGATGTATCAGGTCTTTATATCTGCCGACAATTTTGCCAAATACTCAATCTTTATTTTATAAAAACACAATTTTGAAAACCTTCAGCAACTGATACATAATATGGGGATGTAGGGGCACTTTCCTTATCACCCAATGGTCGGCGAGAAATTAGTTTTTGGCCAACTAAAAAGGAACTTAAAACAAAATAGTTGAATTCTCAATCAAAAAGATGAATTGTCAAAAGAAAATTTTTATATTTCTAACAAGAAACACAAATTTTGAACAAAATAAGGGAATTTCCAAACAAATAAATCAATTTTATAAAAAGCATTTAAAATAAAATAGAGTTTACTTAAAATCAGTCAGCTCCTACACATTATTTAGCACAATTTCTCAGCGATTAAAATTGTTTTATAGTAAATTATGCAAAATGTTTTTTTTTCCGATCTAAGACGAAAAAGTCGAATATGGACATTTATGTTAAGAATAATAAAAAAAAATTAATTATTTACTTAAAACATTAATTCTCTACAAAAATACTATTAGTTTTCAACCAAAAATGATGTAATTAAAATTTCCCTTAAAGAAATCAGTTTTTAACAAACAAACAAAAATCAAGAAAATAGTTGAATCCTTAATAAACAAGATAAGATTTTAACAAAGAAAAATAACATTCTACAAAAAGACGAATTTTCAAATCAAAAAATTAATTTTTAATTGAAAATATAATTTTTTATCCCGAAATGGTGCAGTTAATTTTTAATCAATTTTTAACAAAATAGTTGAACTCTAATCAAAAACATCAGTTTTCAAACAAATAGTGGAGTTTTCAACTAAAAAAGAGACATTTTTTATTGAAAATATAAATATATAAAACTAGAAATACGATGATTCCTTTTTAGTTAAAGGAATTAATACTTAACAACAAACAATTAAATTTCAACAAATTAATTGAAATTTTATTTAAAAAGATGCATTTGATGATACATATTTGAAATTTCTAGCAAACAGATGTATTTTCAACCAAGAAGATTAATTTTATATGAAAAAGACGATGTTTGAAACAAATAATTAAACTTTCCACCCAAAAATATAAATTTTTAATTCCAAATTCCAATGTTCCGCCAAAAGTGGGATAGTTAAATT
This sequence comes from Belonocnema kinseyi, assembly GCF_010883055.1. Taxonomy (NCBI): domain Eukaryota; kingdom Metazoa; phylum Arthropoda; class Insecta; order Hymenoptera; family Cynipidae; genus Belonocnema; species Belonocnema kinseyi. The sequence goes on along the minus strand of NC_046666.1, from coordinate 36,772,741 downwards.
ATCAGTTAGAGAAATTAATTTTTAACAAACAAAAAAAACGGAATGTGCAACTTGATATTTTTGTTCTTAATCACAAAGATGAATTTTCAAAGACGTAATTTTATATTTCTAATAAAAGACTCAAATTTTCAACAAAATATTACATAAATTTTCAAACAAGTAATTACGTTTTCAACTAAGAAAGATTAAGGTTAAAAAAAATATCAAGTTTCAAACAAAAATAGAATAATGTAGTTTTTAGTTTATAGAAGTTAATTTTCCTTAAAAAAAATGAAATTTTCTACAGATTATTTCAAATTTTAACTAAAGCAGATTAAGTTGACACCAAACAGTAGAAGTTTTGACATAAAAGTTGAATTTTCAATCACAAAGATTAATTTTCTATTGAAGACATTTTTAAAAATAAATAAAAGAATCTTGTATAAATTTTTAATGTAAGTTGTTGGCTTTCGGGTCAAGGGAATTGAAACTAATTAAGTTATTTCAAACGTTTCTGCACACAATGGTGGTCTTCATCAGTGAAGATGTAAATTGTTTTTAACTAAAGTAATTTTTAATCCAAGAACAATATTCTAAAAAGTATTTAGAATAAGATAGAATTCATTTAAAATCAAGCAGGTTCTATATATTATTTAGCAGAATCTCTCAGCGATAAAATTTTTTAATAGTAAATTATGCAAGACGTTTTTTCCCCATATAAGACAATAAAAAATCGAATTTGGACGTCTTTGTTAAAAATTATAAAAAACAGATTAATTTTTTACCCATAAAATTAATTCTCTACAAAAAACTATTAGTTTTTAACCAACAATGATATAATGAAAATTTTCCTTAAAGACATTAATTTTCAATAAACAAAAAAAAATCAAAAAAATAGTTGAATCCTCAATAAACAAGATAAGATTTTATCAAACAAAATTAATTTTCTACCAAAAAGACGAATTTTCAAATACAAAAATTAATTTTCAATTATAAATATACTTATTCATCCTAAAATTTTGCAGTTAAATTTTTAATAAAATACAATTATATTTCAACAAATTAATTTAAATTTTACTAAAATAGATGCATTTTATGATACATAGTTAAACTTTCAAGCAAACAGATATATTTTCATACTAAAAAGATTAATCTTATAAAAAAAGACGATGTTTGAAACAAATAATTGAATTTACAAACCAAAATTATCAATTTTTAATTCTAAATTTCAGTGTTTCACCGAAAGTGGGATAGTTAAATTTTTAGTTAAAGAATTTAATTTTTAACCAAAAAAAGGAATATACAAGTTAATAGTTTTGTCCTTATTTACAAAGATAAATTTTCAACCGCGAAGATTAATTTCCTACCTTAAAAAGACGAATTTTCAACAAAATTCTGAATTTCTAAATACTGTATCAAAATAGATAAATTCGTTTCCAAATATTTTAATCTTTAACGGAAAAAGATCGATTTTAAACTAAAAGGATTAATTTTCTGCTAAAACAAAAAAAAAATTAAAAAATTGAGGAAAAAAGGTCCATTTTCAATTTAAAATAGAAATTTTCAACCAAAAATAGTACAACTGAAATTTCTTTTAAAGAAATTGGTTTTTGACTAACTGAAAAGGATTTTTTTTTATAACTGAATCCTTAATGAAAAATATTATTTTCAACCAAGAATATAACTTTTCTACAAAATTAAGAATTTTTTACAAAATCTAGAAAGATTCAAATAAATATATGATTTTTATCTAAAAAATATCATGTTTTAACCTCAAGTAATATAAGCCGATTTTACTATTATAGAAATTAATTTGAAAAAAATAGAAATTTGAAAAAAATAGTTGAATTTTCAACGAAAAAGGTCCGTTTTAAGACGAAACAGATGAAGCTTCAATTATGAACTTAATATTCAACGAAAAATGGGATAGTTCAGTATTTAGTTTAAAAGCATACTTTTCAACTTCAAGAAGTGCAATTAAAAAAATTCTATGTTCAAAAGATTAATTTTTAACCAATGAGATTCATGTTTTACAAAAAGACGAATTTTCAACCAATTACTTGATTTTTAAACTATAAGGGAACAGTTTTTTTAAAAAATTTTTTGTTGAAAATGTTCAACAATTTAATTTAATTTTTTGTTCTGTCTTGATTAAAATTGTTTCTTGGTTAAAAAATCATCTCTTTGGGTAGAAACTTGATTTTCTTAGTGAACATAAACACAATAAAAATGTATACCTTTTGGTTTAAAATTTTACTATTTTTTTGAAAACTTGACTTTTTGGGTTAAAAATTCAATAATTTTGTATATATTTTTCTTTTTTCTTTGTTCGCTCTAGAGCTTTGCGCTCGATAATATATGCATTTATACATCTAAAACTGTAATTTGGTAGTTGTGAATTATCTTTTGTTAAAGCTCCTTTGTTGATGACTCAACTATTTTGTTTAAAATTTTTCTTTTTTGTTGGCATTCGACTACTTGGTTAAATGTTAAATTAATTGAGTAAAAATAGATCTTTTTTGGGTTGAACATTCATAATTTTAGTTGAAAATTTAATTCTTTTGTTGAAAATTCCTTCTTTCTTTGGTTGAAAATTAATTTTTTTGTTTAACATTTCTCTAATTGTTTTAAGGTTGAACGACCTTTTACAAAATTTTGGTTCAATTCAGCTGTTGTTGTTTTAAAATAATCATATTTTTTACTTTTTGGTTAAAAATTTGTCTACTTGTTTAAAAGTCTAACTATTTTGTTGAAATGTTATGTTTTTGGATGAAAAAGTAACTCTTAAAACGTAATTCTTTAATTTTTTAAACTGAAAATTAAACTTTTTCATTTTCAGTGTAAACGGTTTTGTTGAAAATTTTGATTTTTAATGAAAGATTTGCATTTACAACCGAATAGTTTAACTTTTAACCAAATAGTTAAATTTTCAACTCATAAATATAAATTTTAAACTGAATGGCCAGATTTTCAAAAAAAAAGATTAATTTTTAACAAAAAATATTAGCATTAAGAAAAGCATTCTCAATAAAAATGTAGTGGTGGACATCTTAAAAAAAAAGAAAAGATTATTCATCGAAATATTGAATTTTTTAACCAGAGTTGAATTTTCGAACCATTATGTAAAATTTTAACAAAGGAGTTGAATTTTTAACCTGCAACTATGGATTTTTGAGAGAAAATGTAATATTTTATATTTCAACGAATGCACATGATGCCAAGATATGCATTCTAAAAATAAGGAAACGAATTTTCAATCATAAAGATTAATTTTATATAAGAATTGACAGTTAGGAAATAAGACATTTTTTCCAATTCTTAAACTTTTAAGTCAAAAGACTATTTTTCTGTGAAACAGTTATAACACCTTTACCCTCCATCTACCACGACAAACCCCATTTTTCACAACACCTTCACCCAACATGATAAGTTTTCAAAGTATTTATTTGTTGAAAGTGTTATTTTTAATACAAAATTTCATTAACTTTAATGTTATTTAAAATAGAATAATTAACAGTTTAATTTCAAAGAAAATATTTATGTTTTTCAACAACTTTAATTTGAAAAGTTTAGGGGAAAGTGGTAGACTTAACTAAGCCCGAGATTCGACAATTGGGAAAATTTGCGTTCAATAATTTAATTTTTTTCCAAATTTGTAAGGATTTGTCTACTTTTGTATTAAAAATTCGTGCAGTTATCATATATCGCGTTATTTCTCACAAAATAGTATAAAGATTTTGTATAAATCGGAATAATGAAACAAACATTTTGCTAAATTGATTTATAAAAATTGTGGTTTAAAAATGATAAGTTCCTTATTGATAGAATATTATTATCAACCACGTGAATTACAAAATTGTAATAAATACTATTTATTAAATGAGGTGTAAATTAATTTTTAATAAAAAAGGCTCATTTGGAACAAAATAGTTTAATTTCATTTTCTAGAAAAAAATATTAAATTTTTTGAAATCCTATTATAAAAGATCAATTACAATATCAGATACAGAACTCGTCCCTTGGTTTTTTCTTTTATTTTATACCAATATTTTGTAAATTAATTAAATATGTATAAAATATAAAAGATATGCTTTTGATTCATTCTTTTTTATGAAAAGACAAATCGGCGCGCGCCGTGGTGCGCGCAAGACTGCTAATAATTATAACATTCAGGAACTTTAAAAATGGATAATATCATAAAATGTTCAAGAATTTTATTATTCGGGATTTTTATATTTCGAAAATTTCACTTTCTCAAAAAGTTTCTATTATTTTTCTGAAAATTTTTAAAATTATGAATGTATGCAAAACAAAATCGAAATTTTTATTAAAAAACACTTTCATAAAAAATGCATGGCATAGTGGGAAAAAACAGCTATTTTTTATCAAAATCGATCCAATGGCTCAATTCATGAGAAATATGCTTGTTTTTTTTAATAGTCGAATTTCTTCCAGGTATATTTCCAATTAAAAAACAAGTTAAAACAAAAGCTTCAAAAATTCATAACCTTCAAACTAAAATTGTTTAAAGATTTTTTAATCAGGAAGGAGTTGACATTGAAAACCAAATGGATTTTTTCACCGTAAAAGCTTTTAAAATCATAGAAATTTAAATTTTTATTAAGTTTGAAAAAATTACATTTGAACGTTAAATTTTATTAGATGAACTTTTTGAAAATCAAAACAAAACTTCATTTTTATTTTCTTCGTTTAAAATAGCTAAAAATTTCAATCGTAAATACTTGAAATTAAATTATTTTAAGCGTTCAAAATAAAAATGATATAAAATGGAATATATTGAAAAAATCCATAGTTCAGAAACCTAAAACATAAATAAATTTAAACTTCATTTAAGTTGAAAAAAATGTAGCGGTGAATTGTTATAATTAAACTTTTGTGTACTTAAACCCTTCAAAATATATATTACTTCAAGTAAATTTAATCATCTAGGAAATATCAATTTTTAAGTTGTCGATTATACTTTCTGAAATTCCAGCACTTCAATTTTAGTCAGTGTGAAATTTAATAATTTTAGATTCAAATATTCTAAATATAATTATTCAATTTCAAATGATTTTAATGAGAAATAATAAAATTGTTATCCCTTTGAACTATAGGTTATCTACTTTTGAAAATTCTAATCCAAAAATATTCTATTTTTAACATTTTGTATTTTCCTCTTTTGCATTTTTAATCTGAAAGAATTTCGAGATTCTTGAATTCAAAATAAAAGTGTTGAATTTTTAAAACTTTGGATTAAAAATTATATAATTTCAACTTGTTCCTAAAGAAATAATCTAAATTAAAATGTTTTAGTTTTAATGTTTTGAATTTTGAAAGCTTCTATTAAATTTTTTTTTAAATTTGAAATTATTCAATTTTACATCCTTTTGTTTTAGAGCCCAGCAATAGAAACTATTTTTTTATGAAATATTTTTTTAAAATACTCTATTATTATATTTTTGGCTCACAATCCATCTTTTATGTTACACAATCTATTCATTTGTATGAAATTTTTAAATTATTTTTATGGAAATACAAGAATTTTGCTTAAATGTCATCCGGTCAGGATGAGAATGAGCTTTTATATTGAAAATTCAAGAATTTGTTTAAAAGCTTTTTTTTCTTTTTAATCTAAAAATGTTTTTTGGAAAAATATTTAACTCTTTTATTAAATTTAAAAATTTAATTATTTTGATGAAAATTAAACCGTTTTATTACAAAGTTATCCTTTTTATTTACGAATGAACTGTTTGCTGAGAAATGCACCTTTTTGGGTTGAAAATTCATCTAATTCAGTAGAAAATCGATATTTCCGTTTTAAAAGTTAAATCGTTTTGTAGAAAATTCAAAAAGTTGTTTGAAAGCTTGGCTTGTTCTTGATAGAAGAAGTTAAAAATGTAACGGTTTGCTTGAAAATTATTCTGTCTTTTTGCTGTTTTAACTATTTGGTTAGAATTTAGTCCTTTGTAGTTCAATTAAACTTTTTTAAAATTAAAAATCATGCATTTTTTTAGTAAAGATATCAATCATTACATTTTTCTTCAAAAATTAATTTTCTTGGTTGGAAACTTTCACTATTCGATTTTTGGTTAAAAATTCAGTTTCCTGCTTCAATTTTCGACTGCTTTGTTAAAAATAAATTTTTTTAGTTCAAGATTCATCCATTTTTTTAAAAATTCTATTTGTCAATTTATTTGTTTTGTAGAAAATACAATAATTTGGTAGAAATTTGGTTTTCTTTCTGACTGAAACATTTGTCTTCATTGGAAACTTCACATTTTCGGGAGAAATTTAATATTTTTTTGGTTAAAAATGCAACTGCTTGTTTAGACATTTTTCTTTGGTTGGGAACTCAACTATTTCGTTGGAAATTTGTCTTTTGGATCAACCCAACAGTTCCTAATTTAAAATAAAAATTTTTCGGTAGAAATATAAAAAATTACATTGTTCATTAACAATTAATTGTATTGGCTGAAAATTGAGCTATTTTAATTTTGGTTACAAATTTCTGCATTTCGGTTGAACATTTAATAACTTGCTTCAATGTTAAACTACTTTGTTAAAAGTTTAATTTTTTCTGTTGTTAAAGATTTATCATTTTATTCATTAATTCATCTATTTGGCTAAAATTTTACTATTTTGTAAAAGTGCGTTAAAATTTTAACTACTTTGTCAAATATTAATGTTTGTTTTTGAAGATTCATATGTTTGGTTTGAAATGTAACTATTTTGTTGAAAAATTAGCTGTTTAAACTGAAAATGGAACGATTCCAATTTTGGTCAAAGTTGATCATTTTCAGATGAACGTTCGTTTTTTAAATAAAAGTTTTAGAATTACATCTTTAGTTAAAAATTTATCTTTCATTTTGTTACAAAATTCAATTTTTGTTGATGAATCATCATTCAAGTTGAAATTTTATCGGCTTGGTTAAAAGTTGAACTGCTTTCTAAAAAATAAATGTTCTGACTGAAGATTCATCCCTTACCCAAATAAATAAATCAAATATTTAACTATTTAGACTAAAATAAGTCGCTTTCTCTTGGCTGAAATTTTTTTTTTTTTTTTTTTGAAAATGCATCTTTTTTGGTCGACACTTCATGATTTTTGGACGAAAATTAACTTTTTTTATGATAGTAAATCAGTTTTGTTTGAAGATTTTACTCACTTTTTAAATTCAATTTCAAAACATAACTATTTGGTTAAAAATGCACTATTTTAAGGAAAAATCGACCATTTTTTGGTAGAAAATTAATCTCCTGGGTAGAAAATAAATCTTTTTGTTGGAAAATTGAACTATGTAATTAAAACTTATCTGTTAAATATTGTTATCGCCATGAAATTTATTATTTTTGAATTTTAAAAATATATTATTTATTTTTATATTTTTAGTTATAATTATAAATAGGAAAGCTCACATTCCACTTTCAATATGAATACGTACAGCTACAGATGCTATGAATTTAAAGCGTTTGGGCAGAAACACTTTTAGTTTTTGTCATGTGTCCGTTTGTCTGTATGTCCACTGTACTTTTTTCAAGACCGGGGGTGAGGGGTAAAGGATAATTAGAAAGGGGAAGTAGGAGGATTTAGGTGCAATCAGCGAAGGGGATGTCGGTAAAATGATAGAAAATAGGGGATTATAGAGGAAGTGAGGGGAAATGGGGATTAGGAAAAGTGAGAGAAAATGAGGAGATCGAAATTAAAGGAAGTAATTAGATTTAAAGAGAAGTGAGGCGAATTAAGGGGAGGGAAAGCAGAAAAATTTGGGAAATTTAGGAGAGGAGAAGTAGGAAAAGTAATAGGAATTTAAGGAGGAGGAATTGCAGGAAGTAAGATAAGTAGAAAATTAGAAATAGTACAATAGAAGTATAAAAGTGAGGGGAATTGAGGGATGGAAAAGTATGGGAAGAGAAAAGAGGAGAACTATAGGATGGTTTAGTAAGAGGATTGAGGGGTAGTATCAGAAGTTAGAGTAGAGTAATTAGTATGATTATCAAATAATTAGTATAATTAGAATAAGACGTATGCGATAGGAAGGATTTCAAGGATTTAGTAATATTCCAAATGTTTTCAAAGATTTTAGAATTTCTTAGAAGATTTGGGGGATTAGGAAAAGTGAGGGAAAATGAGGAGATCGAAATTAAAGGAAGTAATTAGATTTAAAGAGAAGTGAGGCGAATTAAGGGGAGGGAAAGCAGAAAAATTTGGGAAATTAAGGAGAGGAGAAGTAGGAAAAGTAATAGGAATTTAAGGAGGAGGAATTGCAGGAAGTAAGATAAGTAGAAAATTAGAAATAGTACAATAGAAGTATAAAAGTGAGGGGAATTGAGGGATGGAAAAGTATGGGAAGAGAGAAGAGGAGAACTATAGGATGGTTTAGTAAGAGGATGGAGGGGTAGTATCAGAAGTTAGAGTAGAGTAATTAGTATGATTATCAAATAATTAGTATAATTAGAGTAAGACGTATGCGATAGGAAGGATTTCAAGGATTTCGTAATATTCGAAATGTTTTCAAAGATTTTAGAATTTCTTAGAAGATTTAAAGATATTCCGAATAGGAATTGAGGTATGAGGAGAAACAGTATAGGAAATGGGGCTAGGCTAAGTAAAAGAGATCAAACAAAATTAGGGAAGGGAATTTAAGTAGAAAAATTGTGCATTAGTAAGCGGTAGTAGGAAAAGTAATCAAAAGTAAGAATAAGCAGAAAAGGCAAAGTGAGAGCTCCTGTTGGGAAGTACAAATAGGGGAATGTAAATTTGGGAGCCGAGGACACATGGTAGTAGAGGAAGAAAAACTGGAAAAGGGGGCGTGAGTGAAAGGTAAAGTGAGGGAAAGTAGGGGAAGGTAAGAGGAAGGGAAGGTAGGAGTAAGGAAAAGTAGGAGGGAGGGGAAGGAAAATATAGAAGGTGAGGCTTAAACCTTTTTTGACTATTTTTTTTTACTTTTCGTGAGTGGAGGGTCGACACACTAAAGGTGTATAGTTCGAAAGTTGAAACATTAAAGCCTTCCTTCAGTTGGTTTCACATTATGTTTTGCGGTTTGAGTAGAACCCTGAAAAACTTAACTATTTGAAGTTAGTCAATGGTATTTCTTTTCGGACGATAAAATTGGGGGTTGGGCTTGAAATGATAGAAGAGGGAAAACAGAATTAGAGGAATTTTCTTTATGGCACTTAAGTTCCTTGTTATCTGATCGAATTTGGAAGACAACTGAAATTTCCCATTAAGTATGAAATAAGGATGGTATAACGAGGATCTGGGTCTAGTAGTAAATCTCTGGAGATCATTACACTTGGTAGATAAGAAGGGTCGAGTGGTGGTTCTCACAAGTGTCGAGTGTTTCAAGAGTCGTCAAACTTCCTATCGATCTAGACATCTAGACTATCGCCCCACATCATCAATAGTCGATGGGAAAGCTTAGCTTGGCGCATCCCCAGAATTTCAAATTAATTTATAACTCCTTGTGATTAAAATTAAATCTATTTAATCTATTAACTCTTATATATTTTTCCAAGTCAGATATTTCTACTGTTCCACGGTTGATCCGTTAAATGTTTAAACAATTTGAATAATGTCTACTTTTAATCGATTAGACTGTTTCAAAATTTATCATTTTTGATTGGGCATTCACTTATATTATTAAAAATTCATCTTTTTTGGTTGAATTAAACGATTCTTGATTTAAAATGTTTTTTTTTTCTAGAAATATCAGCTATTATATCTGTCGTTAAAAATTAATTTTTTTTTGCTGGAAATTTAACTATTCGATTGGACTTACATTCGATACTTCTAAAAGATTTTATTTATCAAGTTTCCTGGACATATTTGTCACACAAATGTATTAAATTATTTTATTTTTAAAGTTCAACAAGAATAAAAGTGTAATATTGATGAGAATGAGGAAACTGATCAAAATCGGAACATTTTATTTAAACAAGACCGACAAATATAAGAGTATTTTAATTTTTATTTGACGTGTGTACACGTAACTTTATTGTTAAATAAGAGACAAGACAGCCTTTTGAAAATTTATGAAAAAAAAAGTTTTTAGTATTATTTGCAATATTTGCATTTAAATAATTATTTAGAAAATCAAAACTTACCAAAAATACTTAATTTTTGCTAGTTCCATGTTTTGTTCAAAATTCATCACCTTCAATTAAAAATTTAGCCATTTTGTTGAAAATTCCTATATTTTGTTGAAAGATTGCCTCTTGTGAGAGAACAATAATCTTCATTTCTCTAGCTGAAATTTGAACTATCAGATTGAAAATTCCTTTTAATATTTAGAATTTGATTGAAAATTCATGTATTCTGTTAAAAATTAATCTAATTTGGGAAAAAATTCATCTTTTTGGTTGAAACATCATTTCTTTAACTCAAAATTTCAATATTAAATTTAAAATAAATAATAAAATAATAAAATACTAATAAATAATAATTAATAATAATTAATAATAATCTTTTTGGTACAAAATTAAACTATTCTATTAAAATTTAATTTATTTTGTTGATTTTTTTAATACAAAATTCATCTTTTGGGTGTAAAATTTAACTATTTAGTCAACAATATTTTTTTTTGTTTTTCTTTAGATTCATTATTTCAGTTTCCTTTGTTGAAAATGATTTTTCTACTGAAAATTTACTTATTTCATGCTTTGCTTAAAATGTATCCTTTACACTTGAAAATACAGTATTCATCTTTCTAATTTAAACTTCATTTCCATAATTGACAGTTGAAATATTAGGTTGCAAATGTTTTTAATACTTCAAGATTTCATTGAAAATTAACTATGTTTGGTGTAGAAAATGATTCTTTTTGTTTGAAAACTCATTAATTTGATTGAAATTTTTATTTATTGAAAATATATTTTTAACTCTGTATTTACCTATTCTTTAATTTACCTATTTTTTGGTAGACCTTTAATCTTTTAGGTTGAAGGTTTATTGTTTTAGTAACAAATTAATTTATTAGATTAGAACTTTAACTATTTTGTAGAAAATTCGTTTTTTTGTGTAGTTAAAAATAATTTTTTGACTATTAATGTAATTATTCCATGTTTTGTTTTAAATGTATCATCTTCAGTTGAAAACTCAGCTGTTTGGATGAAAATTTCTGCATTTTGTTAAAACATTGTCTTTTGCAGTAGCATAATAATCTTCTTACTGTCTAGTTCAACTTTTTTTTACAAATCAATTTTTTTGATTGAAAATTAAACTATTAGGTTTAGCATTTCTTTCGAAATTTTAAATTCCGTTGTATATTAATATATTTTGTTGAAAATTCATTTCTTCATTTAAAATTAGTTTTTTTTTATTGAAAAATAATTTTTTTTAACTTCGTCTGTTTGGTTAAAATTTGAACTATGTGGTTGAAAACTTGTCTATTTTGTTGATAGTTTGACAATTTAATCACAAAGTAATTTTTTGGTTAGACATTCATTATTTTAGTTGAAAATTAATTCTTGTGCTTAAATAATTCACGATAAAACGAAATGATTTGGAAATTATTTGTTTACTCAAACTGTAGCTATACCATTCTTGTTAAAAAATTAATCTTTTTTAGTTTAAAACTCACTTCTAGTCTTTTTTGGGTCGGAAATATAATTATTTCTGTAGAAAATGCATATTTTTGGGGTTTGAATTGAAATTTTTGGCTTAAAAATAAGTTCAACAAGAAAATCGAACTAATTTTCGTAGAAGACGAATTATTTTAAATCGAAAAATTTGCCATTATATTTTTGGTAAAAATCCTTTTGGTGACAATTTTCATTATTCAGCAGAAAACTTAATTATTTAATGAAACATTCGACAATTTTATGAAAAATTCTTCATTTTCGGTTAAAAATTAATCTTTTCTTTTTAAAAATTCAACAGCTTGCTTGAAACTTGATATTTTTTCATTGAGGATTCAAATACTTTGCTGAAAATTTGTCATTTTAGTTGAAACGTTATCACTTCTATTAAAAATTTAACTAATAATTGAAAATTCGTTTTTTTTTATTCAGAATTATTTTTTGATTGAAAAACAAACTATTCGATTCTAAGTTAAAACGGATCTTTTCTGGTTGAAAATGGATCTATTTTGTTAAAAATGTATATTGTTTGGTAGAAAATTAATTGGTTTAGTTAAAAATTCAACTATTCCTTTTGAAGATTCATAACTTTTTTATACATTTTTTTTCAAGCTAAAAATTCCAAAATTTGGTTCAAAATTCATAACACTTAGTTGAAAATTTATGTGTCATATTGAAACGTCTAATTGTTGGTAAAAACTTAATCTTGTCGTTGAAAATTGGTGTATATTGTTAGGAATTGATATTTTTTCAGCTTATTAATTTTCTTGGTTTAAAATTCAACTATTTCTGCTTAAGATTCATCATTTTAAATAAAAAATCATCACTTTGGTTAAAAATTTAACTAACAATTGAAAATTCGTTTTTTTTCGTTGAGAATTATTTTTTAATTGAAAAATTAACTATTCCATTCTAAGATAAAACGGATCTTTCCTGGTTGAAAATATAATTCTAGTTGAAAATTTATGTGTTATATGAAAACATCTAATTTTTGGTAAAAAATTAATCTTGTCGTTGAACATTGGTGTATATTGTTAAGAATTGATATTTTTGCAGCTTATTAATTTCCTTGATTTGAAATTCAACTACTTCTGCTTAACATTCATCATTTTAAATAAAAACTCATCACTTTGGTCAAAAATTTAACTAGTTTGAAAAGTCAACAATTTCAAAAAAATCTCATTAATATGCTGAATGTTGGTTTTAATCGATAAATTAACCTTTTAACTTAAAATGTAACTATGTTCCATTTTTGTTTGAATTTGATATTTTGTAGCTGATAATTCACGCATTCTGCAGAAAATTTGTATTTTCAGCCGGATTTAACAATTTTGTAAAAAAAGCCATAATTTGTTGTTTGAAATTCTACTATTTGGTTAAAAATAAACTTTTTATTCAAAATCGTGCTTTGTTGTTAAGACTGTATACCTCAGATTAAAATTAGTTTTTTATACTTGAAAGTTCAACAATTTGGTTGAATTTTTTTCTCACTTAACTGAAAAATCTCTTTTGTATGATAACTTTTTATCTTGAAATTAACAAATTAAGTAATTTTCTTTGAAAAATGCAAATATTTTGTTGAAAATTTGTTTGTTTTTTTTGGTTAAAAAAATACGATTTTAACGGGAAAATTCACTATGTCCTTTTTGATTGAAAATTGATCTTTCTCAGTTGCGAATTTTACTGTTCTCTTCAAAATATATCCTTTTTAGTAGAAAATTTAACTTTTCAGTTGGAAGTTTATGTATTACATTCAAAAAGAGTGTTACTGGTAGAATTTTTTTTTCGTTGAAAGTTCAAATATTTTGTTTAAAGTCAAACTGCTTTGTGAAAAATTAATTTTTTCGTTAAAGATTTATAATTTTAGTTAAAAATTAATTTCTCTGGTTGCAGGCTCAGCATTGTGTTTAAAAGCGCAAAGCGTTTGAAATCGAATTAAATATATCAACCGCATTCATTTTATTAAAAAGAATTTATTCCAAGGTTTTAGTGAAAAATGGCCTTCTTTTATTTATGAGTTTCATTAGGTCTGTTACAATCTATTTTTCTATTTAAATCAATATTATTTTAAAAAATTGACTTTTCAGTCGAAATACTTTAAACCAATTTAATCAGTCGAATTTTTACTATTTCATATTTAGAGAGACAAGAAAAAATCAATTTGACATGGATCAAGAATGAAATTTCATTTCATCTAAATTTCACTCAAAACCAAATTTTTTCATCAACTAGAAACTTTTTCTACGGGGTGTATAGGGAAATGTAATTTCCAAGGTGTGTTTCTTATCTCTCTATTGGTCTTGAACCACACCTTTTTTGCATGCATAAAGAGAGTCATGCAAGATAAAAAAAATCTAATCAAGGGAAATTTAAGAGGAACATCAACTTACATCAAAGCATTTCGTGCAACATGAATGACACTTTCTTTGAAGATGTTCACAGTACCTGTCGAATTCTCGAATTGTGGCTTAGTTTCGATTTCTGCCCTTCCAAACAACCGTCACTTCGATTTATATACACGAATGCGATTGGCAGTCCAGACGGATTAATATGTGGTTTATTGATGAAAAATATTCGATTTAAAAATGGTATTTTGAAAATGAATTCAGGTTTATAAAATATTTTTATAAAATATTTCAGCTCCTATCTGCTTTTAATTGACTAGTTAATCGATTTCTCATCTAGAGAGTGGCCTCTCCAAAGTGTAAAGGTAAACTTGTAGCAAATTAGTTTCTTGTAAATATCTCTCAGATTTGGCCCCTTCTTGAAAATGTTTTTTTCTTCTTCTTTCGTTACAGAAATCTTCGTTCTTTTATAAAACACTGGTCCTTGAGTTTCTTTCTTCTTTGGTCGAAATGTAATCTAGATGTGAAGATAAAAGTTTGAAATTTAAATACCCATTTTTTCCAATGTTAAGTTTTTAAGAAATTTAAAATAAATAAATCATTTTATTTTCGAAAGTAAAGAATTCAGATTTGATTACGAAAGTCTTGGAAATTAAAAAAACCTAGAATGCAAAGATCAAATTTGGTCACCATAAATGTCATTCAAATTTTTTTTTAATTAAAATATTCATAATAAAATTAAAAAAGGGAGAAAGAAAATAAGCAACCCTGAAATCCCTTTTTTCTTTTTATTTAAATGGTGTCTTCAATCAAAATAAAGGAGGGGGAAGGAAAAAATGGCAAAAACTCTAAATGACCTTCCTATTTTCCCACTAGCCTTTTTTTTAATTAAATGTCACCAAATAAAATAAAAAAGGAGAAAGAAGAAACGCAACCCAAAATTTCCTTTTCTTCTTTTTTATTTTCATTCAATTTTAATTCAAATTGCGTCTTCAACCAAAATCCTCTTTTTCTCCTTTCTTTAATTAAATGAAATAGGAAATATTTAAGCTTAAATTTACATAAAAAGAAAATTAAAATAGCAAAAGAAGAAAAGGGATTTTCAGGGTTGATTTTGATTCTTTCTCCCTTTTATATTTTTATTAGAGAGATTTGAATTGAAAAAAAAGAAAAGAAAAAAGCATAAAAAAGGTGGCAGAAAAAGAAGGCTACCTTCAAATCTCCCTTCTTTTTGTTTTTGTCTTTCCTTTTTTCAATAAAAATCTCTGTAATACAAATAAAAAGAGAATGAGAAAAAGCAACCGTGAAATCCCTTTTCTTCTTTTATTTTTATATAAATAGTGTCTTCAATCAAAATAAAAGAAGGAGAAGGAATAACATGCAAAAACCCCAAATAACCTTCCTTTTTCCACTATAGCCTTTTTTATTTTTATTCAAATATCTCCAATCAAAATAAAAGAAGGGTAAAGAAAAAAAGCCACCCAAAAATTTCTTTTCTTCTTTTTTTGTTTTTATTTCATGTTTATTTTATATTTTATTTTTATTCAAATTGTATCTCCAACAAAAATCTACTTTTTCCAATTTCCTTTCTTATTTCTATTTAAATTTCTCCAATGAAAATACATAACGAAATTAAAATACAAAAAGGAGAGAAAAATCAGGAAAACTGTAAGACCCCTGAATTATTTTTGTCTTTTCACTTTCTTTTAAGTTTCAATTAAAAATAAAAATCAATAAATAAAAAGAGGAAAAAAGAAAGCCACCTTTAAATATTCTTTTTTCCCCCTTCTTCTTTTTTCTTCTTGCCTTTTTCATATTTATTTATATGTCTCCGAAAAGAATGAATAAAAAAAATAATCGAGAGAAATGAACAAGCAGTCAACCTCTATTTCTCCGTAATTATTTTTTTCTTTCATCTTTTTTTATTTTGAAAAGTTTAAAATTAACATTAAAATAAATAAATAACAAAAAGGAAAAAGAAAGGAACCTTGAAATCTTTCCTTTTCTGTTCTTGCTTTTCATATTTTTATTTAAATGTCTTTAATCAAAATAAAAAAGGAAGAAAGAAAAAAGAAACCTTAAAACCCCTGTTCTTCTTTTATTTTTATTTTATTTTTATTTATCTAGTATCTCCAATAAAAATAAAAGACAGAGAAAGATAAATAAGGCAAACTCTAAAGGCGTTTCCTTTTTTTCCTCGTACCTTTTTTATTTTTATTTAAATGCCTTCAATCTAAATAAGTTACCAAAATAAAAAAAATAAGAGGAAAAACCAGGTAACCTCCAAATCACTCTTTTTCTTGTTTCTCTCGTCTTATTTTATTTTAATGTAAATGTCTGAAATCAAAATAAATAACCAAATTAAATAAATTATTAAGGGAAAAAAGAAGGCAACCTCGAAGCCTGCCATTTTTTGCTCTTGTCTCTTATTATTTTCATTTAAATGTCTCTAATAAAAATTCAGAGGGAGAAAAAGAAGAAACCATTACTAAAAATACGCTTTTTTCTTTCTTTTATAATGTTTATAGCAATTAATTTCATAATTAAAATAAGTGAAAAATCTCTTTGAAATTTAATTATTGTAATGTTGTAC
>NC_046666.1:36751637-36756144 GCF_010883055.1 Belonocnema kinseyi | reverse complement strand
ATAATAACAACAACAATTAGTATTATTATAATTGTTACATAATAAAACATTATTGCGGTATTCAGAAAAATTTGTTTATTGTTATGTTTATGGTAGTTATTAAATTTGATTATGATCATTAGATTTTTTCGCTAATAAATTCTTTATAGTATTCACGGGTCATAATAATTTCACTTGAACTAATAAAGAAGGTTTCTGCTCTCACAGTTTATATCCTATCTTTTTTTCTATCTCTCTCTTGACCTTTTTGCCTGATTTTATTTTTAGAAGGTTCATAAAAATTTAACAAAAAAAGTCCCATAACATTTTATAACCTGTAAAACTTTTTTTAACGTTGCCAAGTATTTGATACTCTGTCTGGACAAGCTCATTTTATCTACTTGTACCGCATTTTATGTTTTTCTTCTAATTTTTATTCATTATAAAAAACGTAAATATTAACAAATTTGTCCTCAATTTTCTTCTCAAATAGTTAATTGTGGTTATTAAAAAATAAGAAGATAATTTTCCAATGTAATCAAGTAGTTGCATTTGAACTCTCTTTTCAATTTGTTCAGTTTTTCATTTTAAAAAACATTTATCACATAAAAAAATTCATAATATTCTTATCGATAAATATATTTTTTAAACTTTAATCAATTTAAATAATATAATTTTGGTAATAAATTGAAAACAGTTTGAAAAATTCAAAATAGTGTCAATATCATCATTTTGAAAAATAGTAGCAAAATAGTGTGCTGAAATTTTTTAAACATTATTATTGAATAGAGGGATAACTATTTCTGAAATCTATTATAAATGTTGAAAATCTGTTAAAAACCTTGGATGTTTTCTAAATCCTACGAAATTCTTTGAAAATCGTTCAATGTTTAGAAATCTTGTTAAATTTCTTAGAAATGTTTAAAGTACCCCCTTAAAATTCTTTAAAACCACTTAAATCTTGTCAAATTCTTAATAACCCCACAAAAATCGAGTCAATTCAGATAGAACATTTTCAAGTTTTTAATATTTTTCGAAATCATATAAAATTATGTGAAATTTCTAGAAAATTTTTTAATTTCTTGAATTTTCTTTTAAACTGAGATCGCATTGAATCCCATGCAATGCTTGCAATTTTTTTATATCTTCGACAATGCTTTAAAATACCTTAAAATTCTTCAAATCTCTTAAAATTTCTAAGAATATCGTGAAATACTCTGAAATTTCTGAAATCCTTTGAAATAAATTAAAATTGTTATAACTCTTAATCACCTTGGTGATCCTATAAAATCGTGCAGGTCTGATAAAATCCCTTGAATTGCTTTGAAATCCCATAAATAATCTTTAAATACTTAATATGCCTTACAATTTCTTTAAAATATTTAAGAACTTTGAAATCCTCTGAAATCAGATTAAATTTTTTGAAATCTCTTAAATCTTGTAAAATCCGATAAAGTCTATTGAAATCTATTAAAACCAATTGAATGCAATTAACATCCCATAAAATCTCAAGAGAGCACACCATTCTTTTTAATTTATTAAAATCTAAAGAAATCCCTTATAATCTCATGCAAACATTTATTTCCTTTAGAAGTCCTAAACATTCTACAAATAGTATAAAATTCCTTGAAATCTTTTAAATCTGCTGAAATCATACGAAATCATTTGAAATTCCTTAGAAATATTTTAATCTTCTGAATTTTTCTATACTTCCATGATATTCTTTGAAACCCTATAAAATTCCTCGGAATCTTTCAAAATAGACTATCTTCTTTAAAATACTTAAAGATTTTTTAAATCCATAAATTCTGCAAAATACTCTAAAATTTTCCCAAATTTTTAAATGCATTGACATTTTTTAAATCTTGAGTTTGAAAATATATTTAAACGAAAAGTGAAAGCATGCAGTTTGAAAAATAAGTACAATAAGTGTAATTTTTATTTAAAATAGGTTCATAGTTTAAAAAAGTATAAAAAAGCGTTAATAGCGACATAAGTACGAGTCCTGCATATAGTGAGAAACCATAATTATGCTTGAATAAACTAAAACTCTCTCAAGTAGCAAAATTACTATAATTACTATTACTATCATTTAATAAAATTATTATATATTTTGTTAACGGAGCATGTAACAAATCTCGCATGGTAATTAGTGTTCTATCTTGCGGAATCTGGAAACTTTAGTTATAGCACCTGAATTGAAATCCATAAAATCACTAATTAAAGGCCTGTGTCAAAGATCAATTAATTTTTAATCTTCCATGAGTGGGATTATCTAGGATGGTGCGTTAAATCACGTGAATGTGAAATATCGAATTAATTGCATTGGACGATTATTCCACATACCTTTGAGGCCACGTGAGAACTCGAATAATGCAACGTATTTGCGTCCTGTGAGCAGTAATTGCGACAGGACGCACTCGACTGATGCACTAGTCTCATGTACTCGTGTATACAGACAGTGATGTATTTAGATACTTCATCTTCGTTTCCTTTGTTACAAGTAGGGACATCTCGAAATTTAATTTGATAGTTTTTTTTTCCTTTTTAGGGTTTCACAGACTCGGCAGAAACCCTTGTGAGAAAATAAATTAATTGAGGGAAGGGAATGAACGGGAAGTGACGATATGAAAAGTAAGAGAAGTGAGAGGAAGTATGGCAAGTAAGGGGAAGTGATATTAGAAGAAGTAGGAGAAATATGAGAAGTGAGGGGTATTTAAGGGAAGGGAAGCATGATAAGTGATATGAAATAAGGTCATTTGAAAGCAGGGGAAGTATGTGAAGTAGGGAAAGTAGAAGGAGGAAGGAAAGGGAAAGCAGAAGAAGTAAGTGAAATTAAGGGAGAGTAAGTATGGCAATTAGAGGAAGTGATGAGGGTGGAAAGTATGGGAAATAGTGGAAGTGAGGAGAAGTAAAGGGAAGTGAGAAAATAAGAAGTAAGGCGAATTCAGAGGAACTAGGTGAAATAGGAGATTTGATGAAATAAGAAGCAAGAGGATTAAGTGGAAGTTAACTCAGAAGAGTAAAGTGGAGGAAATTCGAGGGGAAGTAAGAAGGGGAATCAAGGGGAGGGGGAGCAGGGGAAGTGTAGGGAATTTATGGGATGGGAGCGTAAGAGAAGTAAAGAGAGATGAAGTTGCAAATGCGAGGGCAAATGAGGGGAGGGAAAGTATGAGAAGTGAATGAAAGTAATTAGAACAGAAGAAGAAGATAAGAAGGAGGAAATGTTTAGGGAATTAGTTGAAGTGAGGGATAGTGGTATGAAGAGGAAGTGAGGTGTCAAAAGGGGAAGTATGGGGTGTGATGAGATGACAATTAAAGGAAGTGAGGGAGTAGAAGTGAGGGTAAGTGGTGATCCGATCTGGAGGGGAAGTGAGGTATGAGGTAGTAGGATAAGTGAGGGAAGAAGAAGCAGACGATGGAGAAGTAGGGGAATAGAGGAAAAATAGAGATAGTGAGATTAAGTGAATTGTTTAAGGAAATAGAACGTAGAAGAAAGAAAAGTTTTCAAGGATATGATCAGATTTTTTTAGGATTTGAGAAATTTTGGCGTATATAAAAATAATGCAAGGAATTTTCATGATACTAACACAATTTTAGCAGATTTCAAAGGATTAGAATTTTTTTAATTTTAGAATATTTATTAATATTCTGAATAATAATAAATAAATTAAAAGCATTTTATAAAATTTCGAAGGATTTTAATGATTTTAAAGTATTTTCACTGGTTTTAAGGAAGGAAGTATTAAAAGTAGGAAGAGGAGATGTAGAGAATGTAGAAATTGGGGAAGTGAGAAGAGAAGAAATGGGAAGTGAAGAAGTAAGAAAGTGAGGAGAATTGGGGTAGAGAAAGTATGGAATATGAGGGGTTCAGGAGTAAGAGTCGAGAGAGGAATTATGGATCAGTCAGAGTGAGTAAGTTAGAAGAGGGGAAATAGAGGATGAAGAAATAGGGGAAATAAAATAAAGTGAAAGTAGAGAAAGTGAGAGGAGGGTAATCAAAGAGAGTAGGAGACGTAGGAGAAAGAAGAAGAAGTGGGTGAGGGGAAGATTTGAACGACTTTATTAACGTCTTAGTACACTACAAAATACTTTTTCGTAAGCGTAAGTCTCCTACTTTGATTAGTTTTTTTCATTAAAGCAAAATAAATCGTTTCAATCAAACCATTATAATTTCAAACACTACTTTCGACTACACTGCAATATTTTTTCAAAAACTTAATCCAAAGAAGTAAATAAAATAAAATTTGTAATTTCATCTATAAAGTAAAGAAAAAATTCGGTGAAATTTTTGAATTTCTAAATAAGAATCAAAACTGCTGAGATCACATTTTAAGATATTTTTTAAAAGTTAAACAAATTGATTCAAATATTTTTGATTAAAAAAAATGACTAATTCAAAATATTCAAGAAATATTCTGAATTTTGTTAGTTCAGTGGAAGCTTCTAATGTGTCCCCTAAGGGTTTACATTTTTCTTACACCTTCTTTATTCCTTTACACACCCTCCACACACTTACTTGGTGGTG
>NC_046666.1:36737801-36751537 GCF_010883055.1 Belonocnema kinseyi | reverse complement strand
CCGAGACTCTTCCAGAGTGCGAGGCGGGAATCGAACCCGCAAGCCGAAGGAGTGGGTCCAAAGCCTACGCTTTAGCCCCCACGACCATCGTCCCACTTGAATTTTGTTAGTTATATTAGGATTAATTCTTCATAAAACTTTTCAAAAGAGTCAATTAATAAAAAAAAATAATTCTGATTTTCAGGTAATTGGACTATCATTTTAAGACTTATGCATTAAGGTGGTGCAAATGAACACCTGTTAAAATTTAGTTTTTATTTTTGGCGATCGATCCATCCCAATTTTTTTTATTTGCAGGAAAAAGAAATTCCTTATTTTTGTTAATTGGTTACCATTAACTTGTACCCCCGGGAATTTTAAATCAACGCAGAATTATGGAAAAGAAAAGCTCATTTGCCAAATTAATCAAAACAAGAATTACTTGTTTTTAACTTTAGGTAAATCAAAGTTTAATCACTTTCAAAGAAACGTTTAAAGAGTAATTTCTGTTCAATAACTTCATTTTTACCCACCAAACCGCATTGTACTGTTACCGAGAAAATGCCCTCATAAATGAAAACTAGAAAATTTTAATGAATTTAATAACTTTTAATGATTCTTATGATTCTAAACAATGATTATTTGTCTTAATATTATTTTTTATAAATTCTGAATCTTAATTATTTTTCGCGATTAGTCTTAAAGTTTATATATGTCAACAGAATTTTTTTTTTTAAATCGGGAAATTATTTAAACAATTTTCATGTTTTCAACAAATTTTTCCATTGTAATTTTGTTATACTTTATTATTTATTTTCTATAAAATTTTATTCTTTTCAAAACGGAAAAATATCATAGAATTTCCTCTTTGCTTTACAAATCGAAGTCCAAATTTATTTCAATTTGCACCTTTGAATTAAGACACACTTTTTAAAGTCTGAGAAACTCAAAATTGCTTTTGACCCCTCGAATCTTGATATCATTTTCTCTGAAGTGCAATTCCGCAAAAGGAAAATAAATATAACATATTCCCATGACATTATACTTTACGATAAGTCTAAGGATGGCAATATTTTATACTGAATTTATAACTTTATGCTAATTTTATGTCACTAAGAATGGAGATTTCTCTGGCTTTCTAATTTGTATGGTTTCCACTTGAAGATAATAGCAACCATTCTATACAGACAATTTTAATTCCTTTCACTAGATTGAAAAATAAAGAATAATTATCATTTGAACATTTTTTGACACGTCTCCTTACATCAATTCCTTTTGTAACTTAATATGAAGGTGCTTATTCGATAAAAAAAACTTTAAAGCAAAATCTGAAACTCTTCGATTCTCATCAAATAAAGTTCAAAAAGAAAAGAAAAATGTACTTTGACTTAATTACCTTTTTGAAGGAAAACCTAACTTGACTTTTCAGGAAAAGAAAACATAACCCTTTTTAAAATTGTAACTTTGATCAAAATTAAAAAATTGGATTTTCTAAAGGATTTTCCGTAAAAAGCTAAGTGTAAAATCCTTTTAAGAGAGGAAAAAATTGATGCAGGAATTTTTTGCATTTTAAAGTTAACAGCGTTTAATAATAAATATAAATATTTTTTTTTTTAAATACACAAGTGGCTTCCATTTTTTTCTTTCTTTCATAAAAAGGAAAAACATTCTTTGAGAAATTATGTAATAGAATAAAAACTTGATAGACTGCCAATTTATGCTCAGCAAATTATAAAAATATAAATACTTAAAAAAGCTATTATTCAACCAGTTTAAAAATATTTTCTTTAAAATTTTATTCAGATAGTAATTATTAAATAATAATGTCGAATTAAAAGCTTTTCAAAAAAAAAAAACATATTGAATGATTTTCATTTTAAAACGTTCAAAATCAAGAAATTTTAAATTAGGTAACATTGTGAAAAATGACAACATTAGGAATGGAATTAAAGAAGAATTAAACTTGTATCACTTCTTAATAAAAACGTATAAAATTTAATCATTTAAAATCAGAAGCTTTCCAGATTGAAAAATACCAGAAGGAAATGGTTAAGATTGGAATTTTATTAGAAAGGAGTAGAAATTAAACCAATTTATTATGAATTAAATAATCTATCAATAGAATGATTAAAAATTAATATTTCGAAAACAGTTCAATTTCATAATGTTCAAAGTCTAATAATTTCGGATTTGAATTTTTTTAGCTGAATAGTTTGAAATTTAAATGATTAAAATTGTATAACTTCTAAATAAAAGCGTTCAAAATATAAATAATTTAATATTTGGTCTTTGCATATTTTTCATATTCTAATCCTTTTGTATTCGTCATAAGAGACTTTCCAGTGTTTTTAATAGGTTTCAATTCTCGGTATTGGTCAGACATAAATGTCTGACAAAATAATGTCAAAAAATGATTTAAAATTGTATTCTATTAAATCTTTATCAAATGTTTATATTCTGCTAAATTATTATACGTTAGAAACGAATTTCGTTTGTTTGATTTATTTATTTCAGTTGAGGAAATTGAATTTA
Organism: Belonocnema kinseyi; assembly: GCF_010883055.1. Taxonomy (NCBI): domain Eukaryota; kingdom Metazoa; phylum Arthropoda; class Insecta; order Hymenoptera; family Cynipidae; genus Belonocnema; species Belonocnema kinseyi. Next base: position 36,749,026 of record NC_046666.1, on the reverse strand, counting down.
TAAATACAAAAAGAGACAATTATGGCAAAAAAATTCATAATACTAATTATTTTAAGTAAGGTTTAAGTAGATATATCCATTTTGGGCAGACATTCATACACATTTATTTAATAATCCTTCAAGTTAGTTGAAATTTTGGATATTATTCAAACAAATATTTTTCTGAGGCGAGGAAAGGACTCAAGATTGTTATACCAGAAATTACGAAACTAAAACCTTTTTTGCAAAAGGAAAAGGAAATTTCGTTATATTTGACAATTTTTATAACAGTGACTGAAAATTCACTTTCGCAGAGGATACAGGTAAAAAAAATCTAATTTTTTCGTCCAAAATAATTTTACATTTTGAGATAGACGTTCTACATATTAGAAACAGATAAACGACTTTCATTTGTTTAATCTATATATTTAAGGTAATATTTAAATAAAAAATCATAAAAAAGAAAATTTTTGTTAAAAAATGCATAATAGTTATTTTTTTTATGAGGGTACAAGTAGATACATCCATTTTGATCAGACATGTTTATACATTTATTTAATAATCTTTTTGGATACTTGAAATTTTGGGTATTAATCAACAGAAGATTTGTCTGAAGCCAGGAAAAGACACACATTGTTATTCAGAAAATATAATAATTTGTCTGTGTTGTTCCTTGCGTTCTATAAAATTGTTATTGGCCAGAAACGGCTTTCCTTTTTTTAATTTAAAACTATTGAAATAATACATCTAAAATAAGAAAACGGTTGAAAACAAATTTTTAATAATTATTGTTGATAAATAATGATTATTAATTGTTACTAAATAATAATAATTATATTAACTAACAAAGTATTTCCTTCAAGCTAAAAAAAGCCTCTCCTAATTGTTATACTGTTTGTAATTTTCACCGTTTAAAATTGAAGAACTTTTAATGTCGTGAACCTTTCATCTTCACAAAATTATTCTAAAAACTTTGAAAAATCTATGTTTCTTTGTTTTGAAACTTTCCGAATAATTAAATTTAAATGTGAAACTGTTTGAAACTAAAAAATTCTGAACTTCCTTAAAGAATTAAAAAATTCTTAAATTAGAATGAATTGCAAGATTTTAATTATTATTAAGAAAGTATAATATTTAGCCATGGTTTTTCTTTGCATTTAAAAAGTCTTTATTGACAAGAAAGGAATTTTTCTTTTTTTAATTTAACGATATTAAACAATAAATCCAAAACGGTAAAATTATTGTACAAAAATGTATAATAATGATTGTTTTAAATAAGGTGTAAGTAGATACATCCATTTCGGTCAGACACATATACACATCTATTTAATAATCTTTTAAATACTGTTAATTAAGGGTATGAATGAACAAAATATTTTTTTAATTTGAAAAACATCTTAACGTTTTTTTTCTGATTTCATAAAAGGCCAAGATTTGATAAAAGGCACAGACTTTTTAAAGTTTGAGATTGATGCTCTCTCTCGAAAAAACTCAATGTGATTTTAAATTTTCAAAATTAAAGAATTTATTTTATGATAAACTTTTAAAATCGAATGAAGTTATTCTAGAAACTTTGTAAATTATATACATTTTTTCTAATTTAAAAATTTCCATATTATTGAATTGAAAACTTGATGTTTTAAAAATTAAGCAATTCCAAACATCTTTTGAAAGTGTAATCATTTTCAAATTAGAATAAATTGGAAGATTGCAATTAATAATAAATTGTAATATTTTGTCTTTATTCTTCTTTGCATTCTAAAAATGTTTATTGTTCGGGAAAATATTTTCTTTATTTAATTTAAGGATATGAAAATAATTTAACCAAGAAGGAAAAGCAATTATAATAATCCTTTGAGGTACTTAGAATTTTAGGTATTAATGAACAAAATATTTGTCTGAAGTCAGAAAAGAACTTAAAATTGTTTAACTGATTTCACGAAAAACGAAGGAAACTTCATTATTTTAAAAAATTTGATATATGGGACTAAGCATTGTCTTTCCCAAAGGTTACGGGTAAAAAAATCAAATTTTTTTCTCCATAAGATTTTTAAAGTTTAAGATATACGCTCGATATAAAAAAATCAATGTAATTTTCAACGCTCAAAATTAAATAATTTTTAATATTATGAACCTTTCAACTTCGACACAATTGTTCAAAAAACTTTGAAAAATATATGTTTCACTGATTGTAAGCTATCCAAATTATTGAATTAAATATTTGAAGTGTTTAAAATCTAAAAATTCCAAACATTCTTTAAAAACTAAATTATTACGAAATTAGAATGAAGTGGAAGGTTTTAAATATTAATGGGAAAGTATAATATTTTACCTTTGTTTTTGGTTGCATTCTAAGAAATTTTAATTGTCCAGAAAGGACTTCCCTTGGTTTAATTCAACGATATTGAAGTAAGAAATCCAAAAAAGGAAAATTATTATAGAAAAATTCATTATGAGTATTGTTTTAAATAAGGTGTAAGTAGATACATCTATTTTTATGAGAGGCGTTTAAACGTTTGATTAGTAATCCTTGTAGATACTTGCAATTTTAAGTTTTAATCAACAACATATTTTTCTGAAGCCAGAGAACGTCTCGACATTGTTATATTAATTTCACAAAAGGTGAAGCACACTTTACTATATTCTGAAATTTTCTAACAGAGTCTGAGAATATTCTTTGCCAGAGGGTACAAGTGAAAAGATCCAATTTATTTTGTCCGAAAGAATTTTTGAAGTTTGAGATGGACGCTTTCTCCCAAAAAAATTAACTCAATTTTAACCTTTCAAAATTAAAGCATTTTCAATATTGTAAACATTAATAATTAATTTATATTGGCGAGAAACGCCTTCCTTTCCTTAATTTAACGATATCAAAATAATAAATCCATAAAGGGAAAATTATGGTACAAAAATTCATTATAAAGATTGTTTTTAAATGAGGTTTAAGTAGATACATCCATTCTCGTGGGACGCGTTTACATGTTTCTTTAATAATCCTCACTTGAAATTTTAAGTTTTAATCAACAGCATATTTTTCTGAAGCCAGAGAACGTCTCGACATTGTTACAGTGATTTCACAAAAGGTAAAGAAAACTTTATTATGTTTAAAAATTTCATAAAAGGGACTGAAAAATCTGTTTCCCAGAGAAAAAATTTTAAAAAATCCAATTCTTTTTGTCCGAAAGACTTTTTAAAGTTTGAGATAGAAGATCTCCCTTAAGAGATAGTCGGCGTGCTTCACAAGCTCATCATAAATCTCATTTCTTCAAAACTCGATATCAAATGAGGTAATATAAGCAACGTTGAGCACGTGAATGGAAACGAGGAAATCATACAAAAGTTTCTTTTCCGTGTTTCGATCACTATACATTTCTGCAAACTTGTTTCCAATTTGTTGCATAAATCGACAGGAGTTTCTGTCCTGCTTGATTTCCGGAAGGTAGAATCATTATTCCGGGAAAATGTAGAGCTAATCTGAATTTAAATGCAATTGCAATAATGTAATATGCTTCAGTGAACGCAATTTGATTATTTAAAAATAAATCCTCTTTCTTTAATCGAATCGAGATAAAATCGTTAAAATTAAATTCTAAGTAAATCGAGATGCTTGATATTCGATATTTAAGTTCGAGAATAATGAGACTTCTACGAACCAATTTTCTTATTCAGTTTCAATATTGGCTTTCGCAATGTTCTTTTTGGCAAATAACCGCAAGATTTGAGAAAACTAGGGAAAGGGAAGTAATAACAGACGGAAGATTACTCTGAAATTACAATTTCTTAGAGAAGAATGTTACCGATATCTGGAGTAAATCGTTCCTTTTTTTGTATTTTAATATCTTTATAAAAGATTTTCGAACGAGATGAATTATCAATCCTAAAAGAGGAATTTTAAATAGCAAAAAAATCATTTTTAACCAAACATTTGCATTAACAACCAAAAAGATGAACTTTAAAACAAAAGTTACGAATTTTGAACAATGTAGTTGAACTTTTGACTAAATAATTAATTTTTTAAGCCACAGAGACAAATTTTTGAAACATAGTTGACTTTTCATCAAAAAGTTGATTTTCGACCGATAAACATAACGTTTCTACCAGATAAGATTAATGTCAATCCAAAAGGAGGAATTTATAAAAAAAAGTAGTTGAGTTATTTACCTAAAGAGATGAATACAAGAAAAAAGTAAATTTTCTACAAGAGCATTACATTCTTAACAAAAAAGTTGAATTTGGAACGAAATAGTTGCATTTTAAACTAAATGGTACAACTTTTAAATAAACAGATAAAAGCCTACATCTAAATAATCAATTTTCAAGCCAAAAAGACAAATTTTTAGAAGGCAATTTAATTTTCAAACCAAAAAAATTGAATTTTCAAGCAAAAACCTTCATTTTCTACCAAAAAATATGAATTTTCAATCCAAATGGTTGAAATTTCAAAAAAAAATTAACTATTTTACCAATAAAAATGTCTTCAACAAAATAGTTTAATTTTCAAAAAAATTGATGAAATAAAATTTTAAATAAATAGTTACATTAAATTTCTAACTGATAATAAATTAAAACTAATTTAAGCTAATTTAAGCTAAATTTTTAACGTGCAAGGATAAATTTTCTTACAAAAGACCAATTTTCATTAAAATACATGAATTTACAACAAGAAATTTTAATGTTCAACTACCGAAAGTAAATTTTCAAACAAAAATGGGATCGTAAAATTTTGAGCCTAAAATTATAATTTTCGACGAAACAAGGCATTTTTAAACAGTTTATTTTTACCAGAAAGGCGAAACTGTAACAAAATAGTAGAATCCACAACCAAAAAGATGAATTTTTAAAACTGAAAATTGATTGTAGAACCATAAAAAAATTAATTTTCCAGCTGATTCATGAGTTTTTAACGCAGTTATTGAATTTTCAACAAAACCTAATAATTTTTTAGAAGAGAGTTGAATTTTTAACAAAAAAATTATTTATAATCTAATAGTTGAATTTCGAACTGAAATTTTGAATCTTCAGACAAAAAGATAATTTTTTTTACAAATTAGTTGAACTTAAAACCAAATGGATGATAATTCAACAAAAATATGAATTCTCAAAGAAGCATTAAATAATTGATGTTTCAACCTAACAATATTTTCACTTGTAATAAAAAACAGTAGTATTATTTTAAAATAGACAATCAATTTTCAATTAAAAATAATCATTTTTGACAAAAACGGAATATTGATATTTTCAGCTAAATAGATTCTTTCTCAAACCGGAAAAGATCGACTTTTTAACAGAATATTAAAATTTGTATTTAAACATACAAATTTAAAAGCAAACTTATCGACCTTAAAAAAACCAATTTTAAACAAAAGTATTAAGCATTTAATCAAATAATAGATTTTTTAACTAAAAAGATTATTTTTTTCTGACCAAGCATATTAATTTTTAAAACAAAAATGGGACAATTGAGTTTTTATTTCAAAGCATTAATTTTTAAGCAGAAATGAAACGAATTTTCAACAAAATAGTTCAATTTTTCACTAGAGTGATACATTTTTAACTCAAGTGATGAATCTTTATCAAAAATCCTTATATTGAAGGAAAAAGTTCGACTTTTAACCAAAAAGTTGAATATTCAATCAAAAAGTTAAATATTCAATCAAAAAGATAATTTTTTCACGAAGAGTAATTTATTACAAGAAATTATGGATTTTCAACCAAATAGTTGAATTTTTAATTAAAAAAGATACATTTTCGACCAAGTTATTTAATTTTTAACGAAAACCCATCAATTTTAAAGGAAAAATGGAACCATTATTTTTTTGTGTAAAAATTAATTTTTAATCAAAAATGAAACGAAATTTTCAACAAGGAGACGAGTTTCGAATTAAAATGATGAATCTTCACCATAAAAAATAATTTTGGATCAAGGGGTTTAAAATCATCGCAATAGTTGAATTCGCAACCAAAAATATGTTGTTTTTTTTTACCAAGTAGATTAGGTCACTAACAAAAATTAAGCATTTTTAACAAAATACATGAAATTTTAAACCAAGTATTTGACTAGAAATAAAATAGTGAAATTTGTATCAGAAAAAATTAATTTTCGAACAATAATAAAACGAATTTTCAAGAAAACAGTTAAACTTTTAACCAAAAAGATGAACCGTCAACAAAGAAAATTGTTTTTTAACAAATTAGTTTAAATTTAAACCAATTAAGTTAATGTTTAATCAAAGGAGATGACTTTTTATTAAAATAGTAGCATTTTCAACTAAATAATCTAGAAAAAAAACAAAGAATTCTTTTAAAAAATCGAAAAGGGGGTAAATAGGGGAAATAGTGTGAAGTTTAAAATCAGGATATCAGGAAAATCTAGCTAGCAGGAATCATACTGGCTGTTATTTAAGTTCGTAAAGCTACTTTCATTAGTCCCAGCCCCCTCAGATTGGTCACATATATTATGAACGTTCCCTAAGCCATAAATAATGAATACATCATTTGATATTCAATTCCCTGAAAAGGGATTTCCTAGCAGAGCAGATGTGCATTTGATTAGTGGACAGTCAATAAGAGCTTTGATCAGGGTTTGCGTAATTGATAATAATTACTAAATACATAAATTATTATTAATTACTAAATTTTAATATAGGGGTTAAAATTAAACAATTGGAATTTTTACTTTAAATTTGTTTGTATCAAAAGTATTTCAAAACAAGACGATTGAAAAATCCCGAAAAATAAAGTTCCTGTCATTATACAATTTCTTAATCAGAAAATTATCCAATAATAAATTTCCCAAATAGAAAAATTTCCGAATAATAATTTCCCAAACAGTTTATAATATTCCCGAAAAGGAAAATTCCCGACTAATAATTTCCCTAAAAGTTAATAATACTCTTGAATTGGAAAATTCCCGACTGATAAAATTCCGGAAAGAAAGTTGACAAAATTATAAAATATCAGAACTAGAAAATTCCCCAAATAAAAAATTAAATTTTTTATAGATGCTATTTATTTACTAAAAATACAATGATTATATATTTTTATACAAAAAATTACTCTTAATGCTTCAAGTTTTTCAAATTAATGTTTGACTTTAAAATAATCATTACTGAAAAAAATTTTCGTCTAGAAATATATATATTTTTCAATTATTATTATATTTTTAATGCAATCAATAATTTGAGAAACTACAAACTTTAAGACTTTTTTTCATAAAATTATTTTAGTATTTTATTTTTAACAAATAAATCAATTATCTTCAAAATTAAGTTAGGTCGGGGATGGAAAAAAGAGGGCCAAGAAAACAAAACAATCGCGAATCAAAATTGAGAACCTACAGAAACCGGTTGTGCGAATAGATTTCCAAAATAAGATAATCGAAAGCAAAGATAGGGCAACCTGGGAGGCGCTTATAAAAAACAAAGATATAGAGGGCGCATGGAGAAAGTTCCGAGGTATCATTTTCAGATGTGTGATCGAAGTGTGTGGTGCTGCGGTTGTACGAAGAATGACTGGTGATGCGTGGTGGAATGATAAAATTCAGGCTGCCCAAAAAGCAAAGATAGAAGCGTCCAGGAGAACTATGAAAACCGCAAATCTTAGCGATAAGGAAAGAAATAGAAGTATAAATGATTACAGACACAAATGAGGTTACTTAAACAATTAATTAAAAAAAGTAAAGATAAAATTAGAGCAGAAGAAGAAAAGAAAATACAAAACGGCTTTCATGGAAGCAGGAAACTGCATTATAAAAAAATAAAGGAAAAAAAGGTAAAGAATTTTTCAACATGAAAAATAGTAATGGGGAAATTCTATATGATGCAGACGGGATACTAGAAGCTTTCAGATACTATTTTAGGGGATACTTTGAAGATGAAGCTATAGGACACCAAAACTGCGATGTAGAACACGATCCGTTAGAAAACTTAATTGAGAAATTTTGTGCCACTGAGTTAAATATATAATTAAGAACTTAAAAAACGGAAAGGCTGCCAGAGTAGACTGCATTAACGCTAAAATGCTTAAATACGGTCGCAAGTGCATACCACATAGACTGTGAGAATTGATAAATTTATGTTTGAAGATGAGAGATCTCCCAGAAAATTGCAAAAAAGCGATTATCGTACCAATATGCAAAAGAAAGGGAGATAAAAGCGACTGCAATAATTAGAGAAAGATTATCTTATTAAGTACCGTCAATCAAATACAACTAAAAATACCACAGGCCGACAATAGCAGGTCAACCCTCTGACCCAGAAACCAGAATATACTTTTCCGAAGGCTTTTGGTATTCTAAATCCGAATCTGAGGTCCAAATTTCTCAATTGGCCCTGGTGTCCGAGATATACTAACCTCAAAGTGCAAAAACAACAATTTTTGCCTATATGTGAGGTTATGTAGCATCAAACTTTTTAATTCACTCAAAAAGCCATCAATACCATTTTAAATCATAAGTCGCTCCCTTTCGAATTTCGTTGAGTTTGCTAAAATATCTTTTATTTTTTCTAATATATCACATTTTGAAATTTTTATGTTTGTGCGTTCACTTCCGCTCAGGGGCGAAATCACTGTTTTTGCATTTTAAGGTTAGAATATCTCAGAAACCAGAATATACATTCCGAAGGTTTTTGGTATGCTGAATCCGAATCTGATGTCCAAATTTTTCAATTAACTCTGGTTTTCGAGAGATTCTAACCTTAAAGTGCAAAAACAGTGATTTTTGCTCCAAGCAGAGGTGAACGCACCAACATAAAAATTTGAAAATGCGATATTTTAGCAAAAACAAAAGATATTTTAGCAAACTCAACAGCATTTGAACAGGCGAAACTTATACTTTAAAATGGCGCTAATGGTTTTTTTCGAGAGTACAAAAATTCGATTCTAGATAACCTCAAATATAGGTAAAAATTGCTGTTTTCGCACTTTTAGGTTAGAATATCTCGAAAACCAGAGCCAATTGAGAAATTTGTACCTCAGACTCGCAATGAGCATACAAAAAACCATCGAAAATGTATATTCTGGTTTCTGGGTCAAAATCTTGTCAGCCTTTGTACTTATTCGTAGGGTAATGAGAATAACAGAAGAAAAGATTTAAGAAGTCCAAAGTGGGTTTATGTCAGGAAGGTCATCTACGGATCAAATATTTAGCTCCAGGAAAATCACAGAAAAAAGTTTGAGAGTAGAAAAAAGTTTTCTCTGCATTTTTTGACCTAGAAAAAGCTCTTGCCAAGGTAGATAAAAGTAAACTTTGGGAAGTCCTGAAAGAGGATTGAGCGAATGGATGGCCCCTAAAAGCTATAAAATCGATACATACGGGTAGCAAAGCGAGTGTAAGGGTAAATGGAAATTCGAGTGTTTGGATATTATTCAAGGAAAAAGACAAGGATGCGTTATGACTTCATGGTTATTTACATTATTTATGCACAAGTGTTTAAGAATCGCTCTTTTCGACGAAGAGGGTGTGGATCTCGAAACAGTAAGGGTACGTGGGTTAGCGTTCGCAGATGCTAAGGTTGTTATGGCAGAGTCAATCGAGGACTTGCAAAGAAGGTTTGATAAACTAAATGCAAGCATGCAGAGCATGGGCCTTCAAATTAACGCAAATAAAATAAAAACTATTGTGTTCGTAGGAAAGACTGAGAAAACACTATGCAATATTGTATTCAATAATGAGAGACTGGAAAAAGTTGATAAGTTCGTATACCTTGGTAACTTATTTGATAGGGACGGGAAGATAGATGAGGAGTTAGATAGACGCATAAACCCAGCTAAGAAGGTTGTTGGTAGAGGTCGGTACTTTATCAGAAATAAAAATATATCAAATAAAGCACAAATGGAAATACATAATTCAATATACTAATGGACCCAAGTATGGAACCTCACATGAAGACTTTGTGAGGATCTTCACGTGGGGTGATTGCTAGCGAGATAGGTCAGCAACCTGGGTCGGAACAGTGTTGTGGGACGAACGTGTTATTTAAATAAATGACACGAGAATTCTGGATCAATCTAAAATTTTTATATCCTTTCCTTACAATACTCCCTTCCCCACCGAGTGAGTCACGCCAACCCCGAAAGAGAAATGGCTTGATGGTGTAATAATAATAAAAAATAATATTCATACAAAAATTTAATTGCTTAAATTCGTAAATTTTCTATTTAGATATTTTATAATTCGAGAATTTTATTATGCGGGAATTTCCCAATTGAAACATTTTATTATTAGTTCAGGTTTTATTAACTAAATTCGGAATTGTCATAAATCAAGAACATTCTAGGAAAAATATTTCATAATTTGGTGATTGTCTTTCGATTCGGTAATTTCTAAATCCGCTAATATTATAAACTGGAATATTATAATTCCGGAATTTTTTCGGGAATTTTAGTGCTCGGGAAAGTTATTTTTCGGGATTTTCAGTGGTCCCTTGAGAAAAACATCAAACATTTTTTTAATTCACAACAATCACAATGAGTGTAAAATTAATAGTGGGTGAGTTGAAGAACTAGGTATAGTACCTGTTTAAAATTTCAACTTAAAAAATATAATGCTGAATATTTAATTTAAGTCATTAGAATATTTTTGATGTCGAAATGATAATTAGATCTGCTTGAAAGCCTGCATATGGGTAAATTTAGAGTATTGCTTAATTTTCTAACAATATTTATGATATTAAATACGAATATAATTTTAAATTAAATTTTTCAATAATATAAGAATACCGGTTGTATTTTTTTCAGAAAGAATTAAAGAATTTTCAAATTCTTTAGACTTAAACTAAACAAAAAAGTTTAAAATTACATACACTATCGTGCAAAAATTTTAGGCCCCTCCCCCTTTTTATGACTGAATAAATTCTCTTAATTTTAATTATAGCAGAGCTAAAAAAAATTTCTCTTCAAAAGGTTGATTGTTTCCGAAATTTTGTACAAAATAAGCCCAGGGTGAAGCCAATTTGTCTAGTTTTTAAGTACATATTGCAAAAATTGTGTGAATTACAATGTTGCTCAAATTTTCAATAACTTCCGAAATAGTCAACATTTTTAAATGTTCTTGGGCTCATTTTAAAGCTTTTTTATACCGTATCACAAGTGCTTATTGGTATAGATTGTAAAAATTAGCTTTTTTAATTGAAAGAGCCTGAATTCGTCACAAAAAAGTTGGAATAATTGAAATATTATTTTTGGTAACAAAAATATTTTTGTAAAATACATAAAACATATAATCATGAAGTTTCCATTTAATTTCT
>NC_046666.1:36733008-36737701 GCF_010883055.1 Belonocnema kinseyi | reverse complement strand
ATTTAACTTTTATTCTGATTTGCCTACAGATAAGATTTTTTCAAATTTTCAAACTTTTATATCACAACTTCAAGTTCTTGAAATTCGAAAAGAAATTTTTTTACAAATTATACTGGTAAGCTGTTGTAATACAATGAAAAAAAATCTTCATAATGAGCCCAAGAACATTGAACAATGCTGCTTATTTCGGAAGTTATTGGAAATTTATAAAAACATTGAAATTTATACTATTTTTGCAATATTTACTTGAAAACTAGACAAATTGTCTTCACCCTGGGCTTATTTATTCAGTCATTAATTAAACAATTTTCAATTCCTCATTTTAAAAATTCAAAAATTTTCCATTGTGAAATTGTGAACCTTTAAATTGAAGATCTCTCAAATTAATGAGCTTAAAAATCTAAAATTATTCAGATAAGCGAACTAAAAATACTATCATTTTGATCATTTAAATTAAAAAACTTCTTTAATGTCAAAGATTTAGAATTAATAACTTTTGACTTTTGATGTTCAAAATCATTTTCAACGATTTTTTTATTTATATACCTTTAAAATTAAAGAATTTTCTATTTTTTACCTTAGAAATTGAAAAAACTATTTAAAAAATGTTAAAAATTACATTGCATTATATTAAATGATACCATTTAAAAATAAAAGAATCTTTAAGTTTAAAATAATAAAGGCAGGATAATTGAAAAAATATGATCGAAATCTCATGACTTCAAACTATAAAAATTCCAAATTAATGAATGTTCAATTGGAATTCTTAGAAAATAAAGCATTGAAAATCGTGAAAATTGAAGAATTTTCAATTGCAAATCTTCAAACTTGAACTAATTGAAAAAAACTTTAGAGAAGTACATGCAATTAAAATATAAACTTTGATGATTGAATAATTTTTAATTCTGCATTGTTAAAATTTCAAAATTTGTAATTGTAAAATTTCAAAACTTTAAATTGAAGCTTTTTAAAATTAATGAGCTTTACAATTAATAAATTTACAAATTTAAAAAATTAAAAAAAAAACTTTTTTAATTTTGAACCTTAAAGAAAGACTCATTTAAAAAAATTTGTAAAATTGCATGGGTTTAAACTATAAAAATTCCAAAATTACAAATCTTTAATTGTAAAACTTAAAAAACAAAGAATTGAAAATCTTTGAAATTGAAGAATTTTCAATCGCAAATCTTCAAAATTACCTCAAAAATATAAATCTTGACAACTAAGCTATAAGCATTTAAAATTAAAAAAGCTGGTCACCTTTCTATTGTAAATATCTGAAAAATAGATCAGTGTTGCAAATAGAAAACGCCATTAAAATAAAAATTGAATTAAATTATATGAAAGCCGATGTAACTATTTTAAAATGTATTTTATTTTTACATTATTGATTACATTTTATAGATATTTTAATTTAAACATTTTTCGTTTGACAATGAGTTTAATAATAATAAACATATTATAAATATTATGATATAAGAAAAAAAATTAAAACATAATAAAGCCTAGAAATTTCAACCTAATGATATAACGCTGCGTGTTTTCGAAGTTAAACGAAACTTTCTGAGGCAGAAAATTCAAACTTCGCTTGATCAAATAGACTTTCCACGTCTTTCGAAGTACTTAATTAATCCCAAGGCTTAGTTCAAACCCTTTTCTATTTTTTTTTTATTTTTAACATTCGCAACTCAATAGAGTTATTATTTTATTTTAATAAACTCTTATCTTAATTGACTTCGTTATAAAAGTGAAGCTATTTCTAGAATTTAAAAGATGTTTTGATTATTTGGACAAATTTTACAATTAGTCAACCTGTTTTATTCTTGATGGAATAATAATTTTTTTTGCCTGGGTGACAAAAGCTCTACCGCGAACCAATTCGCTTTCGTCACACAGTGGAACGAAAAAAAACGTGCGTAGACAAATTGATTTTCAGAGGAGAATTATTATCCGATATTAACTTTTCTTTTAATAAGAGCCAACAAAATTTCTGATTAAACTGTCATGACCGATTTTTAATACTTTTTTTATTTAATAACAAAAATGAAAAAGGACCTTTATAGTATACTGGTTAAAAACATGCTTTGATTTAATCGAAAATACTTAAAAAACGGAAAGCAACTACTCAAAAAAATATGTTCATTAGCAATACAAATTTTAAAATATTTATTAAATTTTTTATAAATAAATAAGGGGATGAAAATGGTTTCGTGGGAATTGGCCGCGAAATGTCACTTCATTCGCACTAAATTTAAACAATTTATACACAAAACGTGTTTTTTAGTTAAATTAATAACAGTTAATAAATAATTTGTTATTTTAAAGGAAATTTTTACAAAGAAATATCCATATTAGGTATTTTTATTGGAATAAATCAAGTTTTTTTATGGAATCTATTATATACTACTTGAAAATAATACTTAAGTATTATATTTGGTCACCAAATAAAGGTTAATAATTGTTTAAACTACCTTAATTAACAAACGCACTACTTGGCTATTTGTTTATAAACAAACTTGATTTTTCTGTTACAATTAATTGTAAATAACTGAATTATAATTTTTAAGAACATTTTCATGACAATAAACAATTTATTATTGTAAACAACAATTGTGTAAATAAAGTTCTATCACTTTATTTATTTATAAATTAAATACCGCTTTTTTAATGGAATTAACAGTCAGTTATTTAGCAATGATTTTTGGCTATGAATAGATAACATTTAATAATTCTTTGACCAAACATAATTAACAAATGCATTATTTTGCTATTTTTCGGCATTTAAACTTATTTCTTTGTATAATCAATTGTTAATAACACATCTTTTGATATTTCGATAACGATTTACCATTTTCATTTTGATTAAAAAAGTAAACCATTTTTTCTCGTCTAATGCATTTGTAAACTAAAAATTTTTTCTGTGGAATATAACTGAAATTGCTTATCAATCATTCCTTGCGATAAGATGATAAAAATTTAAGAATCATTAAAGAAACTGAATTGAATTAATTAAATTGTTAAATGAGTGAATTAAAATTATGAATAAAAATAAAAACAGAGAATCCTTATCGAACTGTTAAAAAATGTTTCAAAAATGTGGTATTAACAGTCGATTACACGCAAGAAAAACAAGTTTGAATGGTAAAAATGGCCAAATCATATATTTCTTCGATAAGTTTGGTTTCACAATTATTAAATATTATCGATTTTATAAAAAAGCTTAATTTTTTTATAAATACATAAAATGATAACAATTTTGGGTAAACAATTGTTTGTTCAAAATAATAAATTGTTTACCGGAAACGAAATGTTCTTAAAAATTTCAAAGTTAATTATTTACAGATAATTTTACAGAAATAATCAAGTTTGTACCTTTAGAAATGGGCAAATAGTGCATTTGTTAATTAAGGTACTATGAATAATTATTAATTTTTATTTCAGAGTAAAATATTATACTTAGATTTTATTTTTAAGTAATATGTAATCGATTCCATAGAAAAACTTTATTTATTTCATCAAGAAAACCTGGTATAGATATTTGTTTATAAAAATTGCTTTTAAAATAACAAATTGTTTATTAACTTTCATTAATTCAACTAAAAATCTCTTCATGTTCATTAGTTTTTCAAATTTAGTGCGAATCAAGTGTCGAATCTTCGTCAACCCCACGAAACAATTTTCATTCACTTATTGGTTTATAACAAATTAAATAAAATTTTTTACATTCGCATTGCTATTGGAAATCTTTTTTTGATAGTTGCTTTCAGTTTTATAGGTATTTCTGATTGAATCAAAGCATTTTTTTAAAACCGGTCTTGAAAGTCAAATTTTTTTAAAAATTTTTGTTATCATATAAATAAAAAAATTTTTAAATTAAAAATCGGCCATGACACTTCTGAAAATCACTTTTTCCACGGACGTTTTTTTTGCCCTAATGTGCTTCATGACTAAATTATTGATTTTATATTTCGTAATATATTTTTGGTTGAACCTGCACAAGAAATTGAGCCTATTCATGGTAAATTAACCGAAAAGTATATTTGCTTATAATTTTTAGTTTAAAAAAAATTATGGCTGTTTTGGTCAATTGGCAAAGCATGATAGTAGGGAGTCATTGGAATAACATTTTTGGTAACTGAACGTTTTTAAATCATAAATTTATTCCGAGGGTGTCAAACATCTCTTGCTATCGATATAAAAATAATTATTTTTTGTCTGGCGGGAAAAAACATCGACCGCGAACCAATTCGCTTTCGTCATAACTGACAATTTATACATTTAGACACTGCGGCCAGATTTCTTTTCTTTATTTATTTAGAAAAAAAAAGTTTTTCGGTGAAATGTAGAATTTTTTCGCGATATTTATTTAAATGAGGTCAATAATAACCAAAAGCTTCGTGAAAACAAAAAACTTACAAAAATAGTTGGTAAATTTTTTACTGTTTCATAAATTCAATAGCAATATATAGAAGAGTAGAATCTAGCTGTTTTTTAAATTACGAATATTATTATTGGATGATTGGCTTCAAGTTGACCGTTTTAGACAATAAAATTTTTATTAACAATTTTTTTAATCATCTAAAATATATATTTTTTGAAATAAAATGTAATCTATTAGTGATAAATAGAATCTGTTACGTTTCTGAAGGCCGCGTTGCCAGACATGATAATTTTATATACTCCAGACACTATG